>NC_058523.1:249922591-250224050 GCF_904849725.1 Hordeum vulgare subsp. vulgare | reverse complement strand
ATATCATCATGACTTTGCACGGTTCTATCAATTGCTCGACAGTAATTTGTTCACCCACCGTATTACATGCTATTCTGAGAAGCCTCTAGTGAACACTATGGCACCCGGATCTACTTCACACCATATTTTCAGCCTTACAATTTTACTTCGTTGCACTTTCCGCCTTCAGCTCTCACTTTGCAATCAATCTTGAAGGGATTGGCAACACATTTATGGCGTTGGGTGCAAGCTCTTTTGTGTTTGCGTAGGTACTCTGGACTTGGCGCGATTCTCCTACTCGATTGATACATTGATTCTCAAACTGAGGGAAATACTTACTGCTCCTGTGCTGCATCGCCCTTTGCTCTTCAAGGGAAAAAACCAACGTAAGCTGAAGAGGCGACAGAAGGATTTCTGTCACCGTAGCATCGTGGTGGGTTCGTGAGGTGTAGGAATTTCTTCATCCCTGTCGGAGTTGTCAGGCAGTTCAAAAATATAGCTGGCCTAAGGAATATTTGTATGTGTTGAGGCTACAACCCTTCTGTTCTGGTTAGTGATGGATTTTTTCACCACGCTGACGAATCTGACCTTTGCCCCCCTTCGAGTCCGCATGAATGCGACATTTTGTGTCGTAACGATGCTTCAGAAAATTTTGTTTCTGAGTCTGTGCTTTTCTAGCTTGTTTGGCCTTCTAAGCCTTCCATTTTTCCTCATTGATGAAGGCCGTGAGCATACGACTAGGTCTAGGTGGACACTTCAAGTCGTTAATGGGTGTTTGAGGATCTTCATACAAGGGATAAATGAAGTAGAACACCACTCTGGATCCATCATGAGGGGAATGGTGGTGCCTTTGGCCCGTGCGACATTTTCTTGCTTGTTTTTTATAATTGCAGAAAGTAATTCATCATCACCTTCTTCCTCTTCTGACCCAAAAGGAACATCGAGGACAATCTTGCTAGAGCTTGGCCTTTTTCCTCGCCTAGCAATCATCTTCGTCTTCACGTTTGCACTTGAAGAAGTACGTGGACACCCAGAAGCACAGGGTCCTGAGGGAATTGAAGTCCCCATTGGATGCTGACCTGTAGTCAGTTTCAGTGGCGGTGAGTATTGTGTGGCAGTAGCTGAGGACATTGTTGCCACCTTAGGAGCTGACTTAGAAATCTGTTGTGAGGTATTTGTATTTGAGGACTTAGGCTGGACAAGTAATTTTTTCAAGAGGGCTCGCTTCGGAGCAGTTTAAGTACCAGAAGCCTCACCAGGAGAGTTGGAGGCAGCATTAGCAGATTCCTCATTAAATCTCTTCAAAGGCTATTTTGCAACGTTCTGCAGTTTGGTCTGTTGCTTTGCCCATTCTTCAGGATAGTCTTCGGCAGTGTCAAGGTTTGTGGGATCACAACTTGTTGATTTCCCAGAGGAAGTCCTTGACATGGAGGCTTCAACACAAACTTCTTCATGTATTTAGGAGTCACATACCGGTACTCCGTCCATTCTCTGGCCCATCTCCTCTCAATTTTCTGCAAGCGCGTTTTGTGCTTTTGTTTTGTCGACTTTCCGTAGATTCATTCATCACGGGTGTAGTATTCATCATAGATGTCGTCAGGTAGCTCAAAGGCAGTGTTGGTATCAGCGTTCTTTCCACCCCTGTATTTCTTCTCATCAGCCATTTTCTTCACTTGAGGAATATGAAATTTTGAGGAATCTGATGAGGTATGCAAATTTTCTTCAAGAAATGCTGCAAATGAGTTAAGATCATGAGAACCTAGTGATTAATCAGCAGACTTTTTGTACCTATGAACAGAGTATATGTGCGAAGAATTTGACGAGGTCATATGCGTTCTCACAAGATCTTCAAAAATGACTCAAGTTCAGGAAATTGACAAATACGGATTTTGACGAATTTCCCTAAGTGTTCTTGTCGTGGGTTCTAGAGTTGTGCAAATTCGAAAATTAACATTGTTGAGGAATCTCTGGAATAATTGAGTAACTTAGTGAAATTTATCAAGTGCTCTAGACATAGAACTGTTTATTTGATGAATATGCTGAGGAAGATCACTTTCTGAAGATTTTATGGAAACACAAAGATGTACAAGTGTAGTAAAATTAGATTGTAATTACCTTGGTTGAAGAACACGAAGAAAGAGATGGACTATAGAGGATGAAATAGTAGCTCGTCAGTTCAGATATTCAGCGCCCTAACTTTGCGGCAGAAGACAACTACGACGGCGGTGGAGGAAGGATATCTGCGGTCGGCATGAGTACGGCGACGACGAGGTCGAGGCAGTGAAGCTCTTCCTCACCGGTGAGGATGATTTCTAGCTGTAATGCTAGTTCTGGCTTCTTGCGGTGAGAGATGAATGTTGGAAATATGCCCTAGAGGCAATAATAAATTGGTTATTTTTATATTTCCTTGTTCATGATAATCATTTATTATCCATGCTAGAATTGTATTGATTGGAAACTCAAATACATGTGTGGATACATAGACAACACACTGTCCCTCGTTGATCAGAGATGGTCAAGGTTTCCTGGCCATAGGCTAGTGTTGTCACTTGGTAACGGAATCACATCTTTAGGAGAATGATGTGATGGACAAGACCCAAACTATAAACGTAACATATGATCGTGTCAGTTTATTGCTACTGTTTTCTGCATGTCAATGTATCTATTCCTAGGACCATGAGATCATGCAACTCCCGGACACCGGAGGAATACCTTGTGTGTATCAATCATCACAACGTTACTAGGTGACTATAAAGGTGCTCCACATGTATATCCAAAGGTGTCTGTTAGGTTGGCATGGATCAAGACTGGGATTTGTCACTCCGTGTGACGAAAAGGTATCTCGGGGCCCACTCGGTAGTACAACATCTTAAGAAGCCTTGCAAGCATGTGACTAAGGAGTTAGCTACGGGATCTTATATTACGGAACGAGTAAAGAGACTTGCCGGTATTGAGATTGAACTAGGTATGGAGATACCGACGATCAAATCTCGGGAAAGTAACATACCGATGGACAAAGGGAACAACATACGGGATTAACTGAATCCTTGACATAGAGGTTCGACTGATAGAGTTCTTAGTATAATATGTAGGAGCCAATATGGACATCCAGGTCCCGCTATTGGTTATTGACCGGGGAGTGTCTAAGGTCATGTCTGCATAGTTCTCGAACTCGCAGGGTCTGCACACTTAAGGTTCGGTGATGTTTCGATATTATTGAGTTATAAGTGTTTTGTAACCTGAAGCTGTTTGGAGTCCCGGATGAGATCCCGGACATCACGAGAAGCTCCAAAATGGTCCAGAGGTAAAGATTGATATATAGGAAAGTGGGTTTTGAACTCCGGAAAAGTTTCGGGCATTTCCGGTAGTGTACCAGGAGTGACGAATGGGTTCTTGGGGTCCACCAGGTGGGCACATCCACCCCAAAGGGTCTCATGGGCTGTGGGAGGACGTGGACCAACCCTTAGTGGGCTGGCCGAAGCCTCCACTAAATCCCAAGACGGATTGGAGGTGGGAAGGAAAGAACCCAAGAGGTGAAAATGGTGGAAAGGGTATCCAAGTGGAGAGGAGGAATCCTACTCCTAGTAGGATTGGATTAGGACTCCTCCACCTCCAATTTCGGCCAAAACTTGAAGTTTTGAGGCTGCCTCCTCCCCTCCCTCCGTCCTATATATACTAGAGGTTTAGAGGTGAGGGCTAACCCTAATTGCCACATGCTCCCTCAACTTCTCCCTAGATCTGTTTCTCCTCTTGTCTATTTCGGCGGTGCTTAGCCAAAGCCCTGCTGGATTAGTTCACCACCACCACCACCACGCCGCTGTGCTGGAGAAATCATATACCTCTCCTCCCCTCTTGCTGGATCAAGAAGGCAGGGACCTACATCGAGTTGTACGTGTGCTAAACGTGGAGGTGTCATCCGTTCGGCAGTAGATCGGGATGGATCGTGATGGGATTGTGGGACGGATCGTGGTGAGATCGCGGGACGGGCTGCGATTTGGACCGCGAAGATGTTCCACTACATCGACCGCGTTATATATGCTTCCACTTAGCGATCTACAAGGGTATGTAGATTCACTCTCCCCTCTCGTAGATGATCATCACCGTGGATAGGTATTGTGTGTGCGTAGGAAAGTTCTTGTTTCCCATGCGACGTTCCCCAACAGTGGCATCAGAGCTAGGTTCATGCCTAGATGATATCTCGAGTTGAACACAAAAGATTTTGTGGGCGTTTATGTTCAATTTTCTGCCCTCTTTAGTCTTTTATTGATTCCGCGGTATTGTTGGATTTAAGCGGCCCAGACCAACTTTACTTGTACGCTTACGAGAGACCGGTTTCATAGACTAACATGCAACTTGTTGCATAACGATGACTGGCGGGTGCCTGTTTCTTCAACTTTAGTTGAATCGGATTTGATCGAGGCGGTCTTTGGAGAGAAGGTTAAATAGCAATTTTCATATCACCATTGTGGCTTTACGTAAGTAAGCTGCGATCATACTAGATACCCATAGCAGCCACATAAAATATGCAACAACAAATTTGAGGACGTCTAACTTGTTTTTGCAGGGTATGCATGTGATGTGATATGGCCAAAGACATGATATGATATATTGGATGTATGAGATGATCATGTTGTAATAGTTAAATATCGACTTGCACGTCGATGCTACGGCAACCGGCAGGAGCCATAGGGTTGTCTTTAAATTAATGTGTGTGCTTGAAGATGCTTTTACTATATCGCTAGGTTGTAGCTTTAGTAGTAATAGCATAGATAGCACGACAACCTCGATGGTGGCACAATGATGGAGATCATGATGATAGAGATCATGGTGCAGCGCTTGTGACGATGGAGATCATGCCGGTGCTTTGGTGATGGAGATCAAGAAGCATAAGTTCATGGCCATATCATGTCACTTATGATTTGCATGTGATGTTAAACCTTTTATGCACCTTATTTTTCTTAGAACGACGGTAACATTATAAGGTGAACCCTCACTAAAATTTGAAAATAAAATTGAGTTCTCCACGACTGTGCACCGTTGCGACAGTTTGTCATTTCGAGACACCACGTGATGCTTGGGTGTGATAGACTCAATGTTCACATAAAACGGGTGCAAAACAGTTGCACACACGGAACACTCGGGTTAAAATTGACGAGCCTAGCATCTACAAACATGGCCTCGGAACACAAGAGACCAAAAGGTCGAGCATGAATCATATAGTTGATATGATCAACATGGAGATGTTCACAATTGAAACTAATTTCAACTCACGTGATGATTGGACTTGAGTTAGTGGATTTGGATTATGCACGTCTCGAATGACTTGAGGGATGTCTATTTGAGTTGGAGGTATTAAGTAATATGATTAACTGAACTCGTTATCATGAACATAGTCAAAAGGTCTTTGCAAATTATGTTGTAGCCTGTGATGTAGCTCTACTGTTTTAGATTTGTTCCTAGAGAAAATTTAGTTGAAAGTTGATAGTAGCAATTATGCAGACTGGGTCCATAAACTGAGGATTGTCCTCATTGTTGCACAGAAGGCTTATGTCCTTAATGCACCGCTCGGTGTGTTGAACCTCGAGCGTCGTCTGTGCATGTTGCGAACATCTGACATACACGTTTTGGATAACTATGTGATAGTTTAGTATGTAATGCTTAACGACTTGGAATTGAGGTGCCGAAGACGTTTTGAACGTCACGAAACATATGAGATGTTCCAAGAGACGAAATTGGGATTTCATGCTCGTGCCCTTGTTGAGAGGTATGAGACCACCAACAAGATTCTTTGTCTACAAAGTAAGGGAGAAAAGCTCAATCGTTGAGCATGTGCTCAGATTGTCTGAATGCTACAATCGCTTGAATCGAGTGGGAGTTGGTCTTCCAGATGAGATAGTGATGGTTCTCCAAAGTCACTGCCACCAAGCTACTAGAGCTTTGTGCTGAACTATAACATATCAAGGATAGATGCGATGATCCTTGAGCTATTCGCAATGTTTGACACTGCGAAAGTAGAAATCAAGTAGGAGCATCAATTGTTGATGGTTAGTAAAACCACTAGTTTCAAGAAGGGCAAGGGAAAGAAGGGATACTTCATGAAACGACAAACCAGTTGCTGCTTTAGTGAAGAAATCCAAGGTTGAACCCAAACCCGAGACTAAGTGCTTCTATTATGAGGGGAACGATCACTGATGCGGAACTACCCGAGATACTTGGTACATGAGAAGGCTCGCAAAGTCAACAAAAGTATATTGCATATACGTGCTACTGATGTGTACCTTACTAGTACTCCTAGTAGCACTAGTGTATTAGATACCGGTTCGGTTGCTAAGTGTAGTAACTCGAAATTAAAGCTACGGAATAAACGGAGACTAGCTAAAAGTGAGGTGATCATGTGTGGTTGATGTGATCAAACATCACACGCTCCCTCTACCATCGGGATTAGTGTTGAACCTAAATAAATGTTATTTGGTTGAGCATGAACATGATTAGATCGTGTTTATTGCAATACCATTATTCATTTAAATAGAATAATGGTTATTCTATTTGCTTGAATAAATACCTTCAATGGTTTATTGAATCTCGATCGTAGTGGTACACATGTTCATAAGATTAGCGGCTGTTATGTGTTCTCCTGACCATCATGTGAGTTCTTCATTGTTTCCTTCGATTAGCGGGCTAGGTAAGGTCGACCTGAGACAGATCGCCGCACACGCCTGTGTGTTCGAATCCTAGGGTTTTGCGGAGCACGAAATCCGATAGTAACGACTGGAAAAAATGAGGATTTAGTGAAGATTTTGAATGAGTTTCAAATAGAATCCATATGAAGAATTTCAGAACAGACTGGGTTGAGCTTAGCATAGAGAGAGAACGGATTCGATCATATTCACTTACAGGGAAAACGCAACATGAAGACTTGGCAATAAGTGAACGTTGTTGAGGACATTGAAACCTCAAAAATAAGTATATAGTCAATGAAGAACACATTTTGAAAAGTTTGAAGAATTTGAATCTTTGAGGAATTTGCAAACTTGAGTAATTTGAAAATCTAAAGAACTTGAAGATTTGAAGAATTTGCAAAAATCTCAACTTTGAAGAATTTCAACTTGAAGAATTTCAAAATTGGGTTGGTGGCCTGACCCACCGTATAAGAATGATGATTTCACACACCGCGCACAATTGTTGTAGGGTCCTGAGAATCAAATCCATCATTAATTTCCTCACACATATAGTGTTATTCTTCATTGATTGAAGAAAAAATGTTACTTTGTGTGTTGCACATCTAAGTCATTCATTTTGCGTAAGTGTTAGTATGTGTGTCCTTTCAGAGAACATTCAATGATTCTAAGACATTTAGCTCACAATGCAACTTGGAAAATATATTTTCATCCAAAGGCTTGGTGAACATATCTGCCATTTGGCCTTCAGTCTTCGTGTGGTCGATGACGATGTTGCCCTTCAGTACATGATCACGAAGAAAATGATGGCGAATATGGATGTGCTTGGTCTTCGAGTGTTGTTCTGGCTTGTATGCAATCTTGATTGCATTCTCGTTGTCGCAGTATAGTGCCATATTCTTCACATTGATGTTGTAGTCCTTGAGGGTTTGCTTCATCCACAACACTTGAGCATAACACGAACGAGCACCAATGTACTCAGATTCAACAGTGCAAAGTGACACACAATTTTGGTTCTTCGAGGACCAATAGACTAAGGATATGCTGAGGAAATGGTAGGTGTCTGATGTTGACTTGCGATCGACACGGGCACCAGCATAGTCAGAGTCAGAGTATACAATGAGATGAAGATTTGAGCCCTTGGGGTACCATAATCCAAGCGTTGGTGTGTGAGCTAGATAGCAAAGAATATGATTCACAACATTATGGTTTGATTCCTTCGGTGTTGCTTGGAAACGAGCACACATGAAAACACTAAGCATAATATCAGGCCTAGATGGACATATGTACAATAAAGAGCCAATCATAGAGCGATATACTAGCTGATCAGAATCTTTACCATTTTCGTCACTGCACTCGTGGTCATTGGTAGGCATAGGAATTTTGACGCCTTTGCATGCATGCATGCGCAATTTCTTAAGGACATCCTTGAGATATTTCTCTTGAGAAATCAAGATGTCATTGCATTGTTGACGAATTTGTAGTCCTAGGAAGAAGTTCAGCTCCCCCATCATGGACATTTGATATTCTTCACCCATCATGTAGGCAAATTCATCACTTTAACATTTGTTAGTACAACCAAAGATGATACCATCCACATATATTTGGCACAAAAATAAATCATTGTCGTCGGATTTTTTGAAAAGAGTTGGGTCGAGTGAACCGGATTTGAAGCCTTTCTTCATGAGGAATTCCTTCAATGTGTCATACCACGCTTGAGGGGCTTTCTTTAGAACATAGTGAGCCTTGTTGAGTATAATGAATTTGTCAGGATGCTTTGGATCTTCAAAACCTGGGGGCTGAGAAACATATACTTCTTCCTCAAGCTTACCATTGTGCATAAGCAAGAAGTATACGAATATTTTCTAGTCTAGCAACAGGTGCAAAAGTTTCATCAAAGCCAATTCCATTAACCTGTGTGTAGCCTTGGGCTACAACTCATGCCTTGCTCCTCACTACCTGACTATCTTTGTCTTGCATGTTTCGATAGATCCACTTGGAGCCGATGACATTGTGCTTGCGAGGATCAGGCTGCATGATGAGTTCCCACACATTGTTGAGGTTGAATTAATGAAGTTCTTCTTGCATAGCTTCAATCCACTTAGGTTCCATGAAGGCTTCATCAACTATTGAGGGTTCTGTAATAGACACGAAGGGAGAATGGCCACAAAAGTTATGAGATGTGAAGCTTTTGAGCTACTCAGGAAACGTGGCGCATTGATGCCATCGAGGATTTTGTAAATTTGGACTTAATTTGCAATTGTAACACCCTGTGTTTAGCTTCCTGACTAATTAACTTATTTCCAAAATTAGGACCAATTTAAAACTTTTGTGAATGCTTGTGATGCTTGAATTGACTATTGTTTTGCCTGCTAGCTAGTATGCTTGTGTTGATCCCCAATAATTCTTGCTATTCTCCAACTCACCTCCTCATCCCATATTCTCCTACCTAATGATCATGCCATGTGTTTAAGACCAATATCTATTTTTACCAAATATTATTTCTCACCAAAAGCATTTCTTAGAATTAGACTTCCAAACCCGTGAGATGAGAATTGTATTACAAGTCCTCAAATTGGGGAACTTATTTTGCACCAAATATTTCATTTGAAACCCATTGTCAAAATGTCTTCCAAAAACCACAATATTATTATTTTAGAAGTTATTTTAGTATTTTATTTAAATACCTTTCTGTGTGGCCAGAAATGGTCTCTTATGAAGGAAAGTTATTTTTATTACTTTCAAAATATTTAAGAAAATTTAGGGAAACTCAGTGGATATATTTATTCCATATATATGAGTTTCATGTTCAAAATATTGGGCAAACCCCTCCAAAACTCTTCCTGCCTATTTCAAGCTTTTGAAATATTTCTATAAGAAATATTCTCAATAAATCCCAGTAAAATTCCAGCATGTCACCTATGATATGCTTGATGATCTTGCCGAATTTCAACTCAATCCAAGTTGATTGGGCTCCCCTAATTATTCTAAAACCCTATGTGTCCAGATTCAAATTTGAGCAACTCTACATTGTGTAGTGTCTCCAATCGTCCTCAAATTTAGTGGACATGTTCTAATACTCCAATAATGCATCCACACCAGGTGGTGCATCAAGGAGAATAGAAGAACTTGTCCTAAGACCCTCGAAACCCTCTTTGTTGATTTCTGGCTTTGGGAAACTTTACATTACAAAGTTTCTCCAATTGACCTCAAACTTTTTGTGCATGCCATAATGCTCAAATCATGACCCTACACCAAATATTGGATTTGTGGGAATTAATTTGAATAGGGTTGTAAGTAGAAAGCCATTTCTTCTCATTTTAGGGGGTTTCCAAGTCTACATTGGAAAACTTCTCCAGCAAATTCCAAATTTGATGTGCAAGCTTATTTTGATCTATTATTTGATCCTGTTAAGTTTCATAGCCATTGGAATCCATCTGGTAGCCTAACCACAGATCAAACACCTTGTGTGCACTCACTAAATTGGCTTCTTTTACCCCTTCCACTTTTACCCTTGAGCTCAACTTTCTACCATGGCTATCTCTAGTTACATTTTACCTCCACTGACATCCCCATGGCCACTTGTCAATTATTGGAGGAGGACCCTATGTAACTAGCTCTCATTTTCACCCTTGGTAGCACTGTTTTACCTCTCTTCCCATACTTCTGCTTAACCCAAGGCTCCCAATTCTTTCCAGAGCATCTCTAGTATGCCAATGCTTCATTTAAAACCAAGAGATGGCATGCTCATGTGGGTAAAATGAGCAGCACATCATAAAGTTGATTTATGGCTGAAAGGTAGCTTTGTACAGCAAGTGCTAGCTACACTTCTTTGCTTGAGCTGAAATTTTGTAGATGTGTAGTCCTTCCAAACCAGATACTCCAGGACATAGTTTCACCTCCCATCACTGCCTGTGAAAACCATTTGTATCAGCCCCTAGTTTCCTGATGAAATGTTTACCTCACTCAAAACCTATTCAAACATGATCCACTCGAAGCCAAACTCCTCACTCACCTTCCAGATAGCATGCCCCACCTCCCAAACATCTTTGACTGGTCATTAGGGCCCTGTTGGCACAGGTGGCCGTGGTGACCACCACTCTGGCCTGCATTATGGGTGCTCTACGCCTTGTCACCTTCTTCCAGACCTCTTTAGACCATTGTAGCACGTCTCAAAGCACCGGGGTATCCCATTTGACTGGTCCAAGCCCCTCCCGATGCTGGCTAACCTCCAAGATGCCCCAGGGACGCGTGTCTTTTTGCATGTCAAAGAGCTCCAGGAAGAGAGCTCCGGGAGCTCTCGAGCTCACCTTCGGCAACCCTCTCCATATGACTTTCCCACGAGCGCCCTAAGACTACGGGACCTCTCCCTCTCTACCTGGAACCCCCCCCCTCGCTCGAGCTGCCCATTCTCTCCTAAGCACTCCTCCCCTTCTCCATGGCCGGCATGGCCGAAGCTCCCGAAGGTCCCCCCGCGAGCTAAGCCAACCCAAGGGGTTTCCCCTCCCCCTGGGCTCTCCGGTGAACCTCCCCGTTGCCACGCATCCCTCCCTCTCCGCCCTCTCCTCCCTCGGCGCCGCACGCCCGAGGCCATGGAGGCTGTCGGCCTCCCTCGTGGCCACCCTGCAGGCGTCGCTGCCGCCCCTCCCTGCTAGCGCGTGGGTACTGGTCGGGCGAGGCGCGGCCGCCCGAGCCCACCAGTGTGCCGAGTCTTGCCGGGGATGGCCAGAGTAGCAGGTGCCGGTGCGCCCTCGAGCCCCTGACCCTCCCTTGCGGGAGCAAGAGGTGGGAGATGAATCAGACAGGCGGGACCCCTCGTCAGCCACTCACCGGTCGGGCCCGCCCCTTTAAGTGGAAGCGCACCGCATGGGCTACGTGTTCCAGCTCCGCACGCATATTCCGGGATTGCGCCTCCTGCGTGGCCTCCCTCGCTGGTGGCCCGAGCAACTGGGCCAGCCCGTAGGCCTATTTTATGCCTTGTTGGCAACATAACCCCCAGAGGCTAAGCTTTTCTCATTTTCATTTTCTCCATAACTTATAAATTCCATCATCAATTCATTCTGACTCCAATTTAATTGATTCAAATTTCTACAGGTTCCTAAATTCAAGCTCTATCCACATATGTGCTTTGCACATTTTTCCAGGAAGTTTTTCTGTAGTGTTATTACTCAAAATCCAAATCTGGGTATAAATGTCCCACCTTTCAAAATTCCTATAGGATCCAAATCAACTCCAAATGGAGTGATTCCAATTCCTAGGGCCTTCTAAAATCATTCCCTATTTTAAGAACCTTGGTGAACATTTTATTCAGGCTTTGTTCTGTTGTATAAAATAAATAGCTTACTATTGCTATTTATTCCACATTAGAAATTTCATATAGACTCCAAATCCAGTGAATCAACTTCCTAAATATTTCTAAAATCATGCTCTCTTTATTGAGTGCCTCCACTCATTTTTAAGAGAATGATTTCTGTAGGCTTCTTTAATAATCACCTATTCCTCTTACCATCCATTCAAAAATCTTTGATGATTCAAATCTCCTATGGAAAACTTAAGGTATTTTTCTTATGACCAGAGAGGACCAAGAAAAATAAAACTTCTATTTATAGGACACTTCTGTTTCTGCTTGCTATGTGGCTTACTGTAATTGTTTCTCACGATAGTTGAAGTGTAGACGGAGTATTCGGAGTTGGAGCGGAAGACCTCGAAGACCCCGAGGACTTACGTGAGCAAGGCAAGCAGCCCTTTGACCATGACTGAGCATATGTTACTTTGCATGTTAAAATAACAAGTATTCCCGTTGCATATGATCATAAGTGTCGTTAATCATTTGACATGATTTTACCGAAGTCTCCCCCGGAGCACATGCATTGAGCTTGACCCTACCCCTTGAGGTTCATGCTAATACCATGTTGACAAGTAATGATAGAAGTAGTATTATCATGAGCATGTTGATGACATAAAGCATGAGCTTACTAAAACCCCGTTGGGTGCCACTAATACCCGAGGGTGATGATAAATTAGGTGGTCACTTTTGATGAAGTGATGCACCCGGTATTTGTGTGAGTATGGTTTCGGAAATGGGATTAGATTTATGATGTGTCGACCGTCCCAACCTTAGCAGTACGACCATGTTACCCCATATGGGACGGGGCTATGTTAATTACTCTGGTCGGTGTTAGCAAAGAGCCATATTACTATTGGCGGGACTGATGTGCGGTCACTCTCGTGATGGGGTCGTGCCAGGTAGGGCGACTATGCCATTTTTATGAGTTCCAGTCACACCGTTTGTCCCCGCATGGTGGGTATTGTCTAGAGTTGGTGCTCGTAAGACGTACCACATGTGGGTTGGGTACCAATCGAGTGGACCTCTTTGTCTAGTATCATCAGGGAAAAGACATTGATTGGGTACTTACCTCGGGTATGTTATATACCGCGAGTCATGGATGACACGGAAGTTTCCCGGATCTCGTGGGTCCAGCATACTACCTCTGCAGAGTGTAAACTATTCGAATACCCGTGTCCACGGTCAAGGACAGTTGGGTAATCCTGCTTAAAATACGTCCAGTTATTTCCGCATAAACGAAGTGTGAATGTGTGTGGTGTTGGAAAAGGTGTTGTTGTGACAGCAATGATATGACCAAGTTCAGTGACTTGGCATATAGGGTGAACCCAGATGGTTCAGCCCTCGACAGATATATTGATATTTGAAACTTGTTCTTCAAAAGTAATTCTTTAACTTGATGCATATTCATGGTCACTCCACCAAGATGAGTTACACCAAAGATGCATGATATTGTTATCCTTCACTTTGGTTGTTCATATCATGGGATGTTTGCGAGTACATTCAAAGTACTCATTGGCTTGACACTGGTTATTACATTGACCAGGTATGAAAGAACAGGATATGGTGAAGATTAACTCGGTGATGTTCTTGCAAACTAGGATGCTTCCGAGTCAGAATGCATGTAGGTTAAGGCTGATGGCATGGGTTCACGCTTTCAACCAATAATTCCTCTATTGGTCCAGTTTGGAGTGTTTGCCATTAAGGCCCTATATACGTAACACTCGACCGAGATGGTCATTTACTGTATCAAACCGTATGTATGGATGTAAGACTCTTTTATTCGGTATTTGTGTTCGGTGAGCATTGATCTCTGTGATCACTGAGCATGGCGATCTCGACCCGTAAGTCGAGGTCCCGACAGCAATCCTCGGATGTGCGGATTGAATACTTTGATCGGATTGAGGAATTTGATCTGGATTAATTTCCCCAGATGCACCAGCCCGAATTTCTTTATTGTTTGGGATGACTTCATCAATAGGTAGTTGTTCTTAAGTAGGAATGATATCTTGAGTATCCTTGAACTTAATAGATTCCTCAGGAGGCATTTCATCTAGCATAATAGGCAGGTTCTCTCTTTGCGAGCCATTAGTTTCCTTGAACCGCATATCTACAGTTTCAACAACTTTGTTGTGGTGGTTGTTGAAGCCTCCATTTCGTAACAAAGCATAAAACCCTCATGTGCTTTCGATGCAAATTTTGAACTACGATGATGATCTCTAATCCAACATCTGGCACCGAAGTGTTTGAGATAACTTAAATTGGATTTCTTGTCAGTGAGGAGTTTGTATGAAGTCTTCTTGAGGAATTTGTGAAGATATACCCTTTTGATGATGTGGCAGGCAGTATTGATTGCCTTAGGCCAAAAGTGACGAGGAGTCTGATATTCTTCAAGCATAGTCTGTGCCATCTCAACCAGAGTCATGTTCTTATGATCCACGACGCCATTCTGTTGTGGAGTATAAGGGGCAGACAACTCATGAGTAATACCAAGTTCATCAAGATAGTCATCAAGACCAGTGTTCTTGAACTCTACCCCATTGTCACCTTGATGTGCTTAATCTTGACACGAAGTTCGTCGAGGACCTTGAGGAAAATCTTTTGAAGACTTCCTACACTTTAGTTTTGTAAAGGATAATATGCACCCAAGTATAATAAGAATAAACATCAACCATGACAAAGCCATATAGTGATGTTGCATTGGTTAGAGTAGCCTAATGAGTAGGTCCAAAGAGGTCCATGTGAAGGAATTTAAAAGGATGAGTGGTGGTCATGATAGTCTATGAGGGGTTCTTGGATCTAGTCATCTTTCCAGACTCACAAGCCCCGTGGAGATGATCCTTGAGGAATTTGACACCTTTGATACTAATGACATGCTTCTTCTTTGCTAGTGTGTTCAGATTCCTCATGCCTGCATGACCAAGTCGTCGAAGCTAGAGCCAGCCCTCTGAGGCTTTTGCAAGTATACATGTGGCCGGTTGTGGACCTGTAGAAAAATCAACAATGTAGAAGTCTCCTCTCCCAAGGCCTTCGAAGACTTTGGGTTTGTCAGATTCCATGATGACTACGCATCGATCTTTGCCAAAGATGACAATCATATCAATATCACCAAGCATTGAGACTGACATGAGGTTAAACCCAAGGTATTTTACAAGCATGACTTTGTCCATGTGTCGATCCTTAGATATAGCCACCTTACCGAGGCCCAATACCTTTCTTTTACCTTTGTCTACATAGATGATATGCTTTAGTGGGATATTCACCAATAAACTCTTGTCACCAGTCATGTCATTTGTACATCCACTATCAAGAACCTACTCTATGGTTTTGTTGTTTTGATCTTGCAGATGAATTTGTACCACTAACCATATCATATGCTTCAGCGTGAAGAATATGACATCACATAGAGTAGAATTAAGACATAATGAGGATGTGTGAATAGATAAACATTTCACCATGATTAGCTTGCGTCCTATCATGCAATTCCTCAGGTCTCCAGCAAATTCTTTAGATGATGATAATCATGTGGAGACCTCACCTGCTGAAGTGATTAGTTCCATTTCTTCACCATCCACATCTGAAGGGGTGTCAAAGACTTCATCATCTAGCGAGCAACATTAGAGAATTGTGGCATTGAAGCTAATGCACTTCGTTTCACAAGAGGGGGGGTTAGATTACTCAAATGAATAGGAAGAGAAATTCTTCGAGGGCCTATGAATATAGTGATTTGAGGAATAGTGCACATATTCATGTCCCTTGTAGTTTCCATGCATATCAGAAGCATTAGTGCGAGTACGAGTAGAGTTTTGACCATATGAGGAATTTGATCCTCGTGAAGACTTTGGTCCACTTGTGGAATTTGATTCGGGGTTCCTGTTCTTCACTTGTGGTGTCATGAGGACATTCAGTTGTAGACTTTCCAAGCTACTTTTGGGAACCCAAATTTTCCTCAAGGGTTGTCCATTCCTGTAGCTATTTCCAACATATCTAGTAAAGACTTCACCATTCTGATTTTTGAACATTTTATAATTGGAGTCAAGTGACTCATCAAAGGAATATGAAGTTTCACATGCAACGCCTTATAGTGTAGATGGGTGAACACGAGGTCCTTTTGCAGCAACCCATCAGGTTTTGGGATACTGCTTAGGTTTCCAGTATGATCCATCAACATTCAATTTCCTTTCAAATGCAATACACTCTTTCCTATGGTTTCTGTTTAGAATCTTCTTTTTGAGCACATCGCAAAGTGTTTGATGCCCTTTGAGGCTTTTGTAAATGCCTGTCAAATACAATTGCCTCGACCCTGCATTTTCATCACTGACATTTGTAGTTTCCTCAAGTGAGGAATTTTTAACGAAGATACAATTTAAGAATTTGTAGCAATGGAAGAATTTGAACTTTCGGGTGAAGAATTAGCACATTCATGTTTGATGCATTTCAAGCACGGTGGAATGAATTCTTCCTGAGCGGTACTAATCTATTGTGCAAGCAAAGAATCATTTTCACTTTGAAGATCATCATGAGACGCTCTTAGTTTCTCAAGGTCTTGCTTTCTTTGAAGAAATTCATAAGAAAGCTTCTCATGATCAGCCAAGAGGGTGACATGATGATCGTGAAGACTATCAAACCTAGCCTGAATAGTTTTAACATCATGAGTTAAGAGTTGAGTCCGATTCATTTCCTCACTCAACATGTCATCACTTTTGTCTAGGAGTTTCTGAAACTTTTCAAGAGTAGTTTGATGCTTAGTGGCAATATCAACAAGCTTCTAGTAACTGGGTTTTTGATAGTCATCAGGTTCTCATTCACTAGAGTCAGAAGAGGAAGTCTGGTTGTGTACCCTGGAACCTTTTGCCATGAAGCAATAGATGGGAGCAAAGTCGTTGTCAAAGTCATCAGTGTTGTTTATGTTGTCATTTTCATCGAGGTGGAAGATGGACTTGTTGATGAATGTTGTAGCAAGGGCTAAGCCTCCCACACAAGACTCTGACTCCTCTTCCGATCCTTCCTCTTATGTTTCTTCCTGGAGGGTTACTTTGCCGGGGCTCTTCCTGTTCCTCTTGGCAGGGAGGTGATGGCCTGCCGAGGCCTTGTCAGCCTTCCCGGTAAGGGTGGCTTGCCGTGGCTCAGTCCTTCTTCTCTGCGGGACGGTATCGCCGTGGCATTGTCTATCTCGCCGGCAGGGAACTCCTGTCGGGGTCTCTTCTTCCTTCCGAGCAAGCGAGTGCTTCCCGGGGCTTGCAATTTGGACTTGGGGGTTTCTTAGTCTCGCTTTCGCCCTAAGCCCCAGCGACGCGCCTTGCCGCTTCGGAGGGGCTGCCGACGTCCGCGCACAAGTCTAGGGCACTCGAGACCCCAATCCTTAGTGCACCGACAGGAGCCCCCGGGCATGGGCCACACACGCATGCAAGGCTTTGTTGGGCCAGGCCCAAAGCGGTGCGAGGACTCGCGTGCGCTGGGCTTATCGCAATTGAGCCATTACAGGCTTTCTTTCCCTACGTCGCGCATTGAACGCACGAAGTGGGATGGTGCACGGCGTGCGCGTGGTGGCCGAGGCAGTGGCATGCGCGTGGAGCCATTAATTGGGCAACCAAGGGCCGACCGGCGTTCCCCATAAAGGAAAAGAACGAGGGGCGTTGTTGCTTCCTTACTTCCTGTTCCTTCAATCTCGTCGCCGTTGTCATCTTCTTCCTCGAGACCGAGCCTTTGTTCCCACCTTCTCCTTCCCGAAACCGCTTGCCCCAGTAGCCGCCCCTCCTGCCGTTGACATGCCGCTGAATGGGAGAAGAGCCAAGAAGGGGAAGCCAGCAAACACGGAGAAGGAGATGGTGAAGAAGTGGCAGGAGCTTGCCTTCTTCCCCCCCGGGAATTGAGGCGTGCACCTTGTCGGAAAATTACCGTTTCATGTGGGCGGTGAAGACGACGGCGCATCCTACCACCAACGTGAATGCCTGGGAATCGGGCCACGAACTGGATAAGTACTCGTTCTTTGTCGATTACTTCTATTGCAGGATATGCCCACCTTTCTCGAAATTTTTCGTTCATTTCATGCAGACCTACGGCTTTCGGCTTCTGGATTTCACGCCGAATGCCGTGATGTGCATGTCGATATTCGCACATATCGGCGAAAACTTTGTCGCCATCGTCCCCAACACCGCCCTCTTCCGCCACTACTTCATCCCCAGAATCGAAAGAGGGGACGCCCTTTCTGGATCCATCACCTGGATTTCATGGACCGGGTGCAAGCAGACATATTTGGAAGGGACTCTTCGGTAGAAGTGGGTGGAGTGGTGAGGGAAGTGGCATTGGATTCGGGAAAAGTGGTTTTGCCCTTCTGCGAGCCCAGAACCGCCAAGATTGAGGCCCGGGGCGATCAGTGGAGCAGCCTCGGCCGAGACGATGAGAAGTTGGCCATCCCCGTTAGCAGGATCCTTCGCCTGATAGCGACAGGGCTGACGATGGAAATGGTGGCCTCTGATTTCATCTGAATCCGGATCTCCCCACTTCAGCACAGAAGGGGTAGGCTGGCGTCGACATAAGAGAACGCGGAAGACATAATGCGTCTGCGGTGGGGGTTGAACAACAACCTGACCGTCCTGCAGGACGCCTTCATCTGCGGAAAGCTGTCTAAGTTCGACCCCAAGCTCCGGCTTCGGCGGGCGTTATTCCCCTGTTCATCAGCTCGGCCTTGGGCGCGCTCACGGCAATAATGTCGGAGTGCAACACCCATGGCGTCCTTCTGACCTGGGTTCAGCCGTCGGACGAGGTCTTCTTATCCTTTTTCGACCGCCTGTCATAGATGGTTGCCAGGGTGGAGGAGGTCGTGATCATCCGCCCCACCACCGAAGTGGAGGTGGCATTCATAGCCAACCGGCTTGAGGAGAGGGCCCTCGCTGAGGCGGCGGGGAAGGTCGGGTCCTTCGATGAAGAAGAATAGGACAAGGAGTTGATGGCGGCGGCGGATGCGCTTGCCGGGGAAGCCGGCAGCTCCTCGGTCCAGGGCCCCTCCGTTGTCCATGTTCCTGAAGAGGCGGAGGAGGAGGAGGAAGAGGCCGAGGAGCCTTCGGTCCACCGAAAGGCCAAACGGGTCCGTGGGCGCGCTGCCACTGGGCTCTCGGTGCGGCAAGATCCATTCTCCGTCCCTGCCAAGCAGTCAAGAGGTGCATCGCATTCTGCCGGCAGCGAGGAGGGTCTGAACTTCGACATCTTGACCTTCTGCTCGAAGGAGGAAGAAGAGTACACATCCGTGCCCTCACTTTTCCATTCTTGTTGTTTCTTATGAGACTTGCCTTGACTTTTGCTTCTGCAGCGAAATGGAGACGCTGGCATAGAGGATGGCCAAGAGGGCAAAGGTGTCGGCGAGCGACAGACCCTCGGCTAGCACCCCTGGGGCGTCGGAGTCGACTTCAGTCAGCCCCCAGCAGAGCCCCCAACGTGGGTCCACCATCCGTTTCCCCTTGCCGAGCACCGGGGACCCGGTCTTCACCGCTAACATTACTCATCGTGCAGGGAAGGCCCGACAGCAGGCGGAATCACTAGTGGCCACGCCAGACGGGGACGACCCCCCTGCTGGGGTGTAACGCCCAAGATGCGGCCCTATCCTTAATTTGGCACGAGGGCCTCGTCAGGGATAGAAGCGCATCTCATCGTTTCGCAAGAATGGATATCGTTCCAAGTACATGTACTGAAGAGAAGAGTATATGGAATTGGCTTACACTCGCCACAAGCTACATTAGAGTCACATCAGTACAATACAAAAATATCACGAAGAAGAGCAGAGTCCGACTACGGACGAAAACAAACGAGAAAAGAAAACGACGTCCATCCTTTCTATCCTAGGCTACCGGCCTGGAACGCATCCTGGATTGATGAAGAAGAAGAAGAAACTCCAAATGAACAACCAGCGCGCTCACGTCTTAATCACCTTACCTGTACCTGCAACTAGTGTTGTAGTAATCTGTGAGCCACAAGGGACACATCAATCTCATTTCCAAAGGTATCAAGACTAGCAAAGCTTAATATGTGAGATATGATTAAGTGGTGAGGCTGCAACAAGCGACTAAGCATTAATTTAGTGGCTAACTTATGAGTACAAGAGTAAAGAGGGGGATGATCTACGCTTAACGGACGTGTGCTAATGATGATCAAATGAATGATCCTGAACACCTACTTACATCACACATAACCCCACCGTGTCCTCGATCTGAGAAGGAACTCGCGAAAGCGACAGTCACGATTACGCACTAAGTTGGCATATTTTAATTAAGTTAACTTCAAGTTGTCTAGAACCAGTGTTAAACAAAGTTTCCACGTTGCCACATAACCGTAGGCATGGCCTTCCGAAAGATTTAACCCTGCAGTGGTGCTCCAACTAGTCCATCACAAATTACCACAAGCCGCATAGAAATCCTCGATCTTGAAGCTCGCGATCTCGTCGGAATCCTTAGTGGAAAACCTCAACTCTGAGATTACCCAAAGCATCATCGGAATCCCAATGCACAAGACATTCTTCAAAGGAAAAACTAATCCAGCAAGGCCACCCGACGTGTCGACGATCCCGATAGGAGCCGCGTATCTCGTTCTCAGGATACGATGGATAAGCGAAGCATACGGTGGCCCGATAAACATCTCCAGAGTTGCCCCGGGTTGGCCCCACACGGTGCTCTGTTTTGGACCAGCACCATCATCACTGGCCCTCCCTGTATTATGTAGAATTACTCCTCGGGTTCATGACGCCCTATGCTTTTTAGTATTAACACAATTATTATGTTGGGCAAATGTAGTACGAATGGTGGGCCTTGCCAGACCAGCTTTAATCTAAAACGAATTATCAAGGGGGTCCCCATAACAACCCCGATCGTGTTAGAAGCACTCAATTATGGAACAAAACACCGGTAACCGAAACTAAGGCGGCAAAGGTCCAACAAAACACCAGGCTAGAAAGGCCAAGCCTTCCACCTTTTACCAAGTATATAGGTGCATTAAATTAAATAGCATTTAATAGGGTGATATGACAAGGAACCCATGTTAACACATGGAAGCAACTGCACCTGCAACTAGCAATGCTAATACATGGTAAAGCAAGCGGTAACATAGCCAATCAGTGGTTTGCTAGGTTGTGAACAGGTTGAAGGTTTTCATGGCAATGTTGGGAGGCTGATATTTAATAGGTGGTAGGCAACGAGACATAACGATAGAAACGATAAAACTAGAATGGCAATGATAGTAATGGTATCTGGGGAAATGGTCATCTTGCCTGATATCCCGCTTGGAAGAAGAACAACTCCGTGAAGCTGACGAACCGACGTAGTCGAACAGATCCTCACATTCCGACGCGCTTGCGGAACTCTATCGAGACGAAGCACAACGGAAACAGGAATCAACACATGATATCACCAAATGATGCACAACACAAATGATGCATGAGTGGATGAAAATATGCAAGACATGGCATGGCAATTCACAACAATCAAACACTACACATTAAGTGAAGTTCAATATGCAACTAGTTGCATATTGACAAAACTCCACAAACGGATCATTTAGTTCTATCCCGATTAGGTACCTGGCAATATTAAATGTTGTTAAACATGGCAAGAGGTGAATAGTAATTAAACTATCTATCTAGGCATTTTAAATGAGGTCGGAAATGACATATAGCATCTCCGGGATGACCTCATACATCAATTTATAATTCTGTACAGATCTGAACTAACAATTTTAAATAGTTGTTAAACACCCAAATAAATAGGTTCAAGTGATTATATGCGTCGTTTCATTCAATTTACACATAGAGAACATCTCCAATGGAGCTACGGTTCAAAAGATACGAACACCGCAAGATATGATGGCATGAATGATATATGTGTGCAACGACAATCACAAGCATCTCAAAACATACAACCAGCAAGATAATATGAAACTACACGAGATTCTAAGCAAGTTTCATGTAGGACACGATGAAATCGGCGCAACGGTTCAACAACTACGAGCTAAACAAGAAATGACTACAATCTGCCAAAATCAGTCACATAGCATTTTGTACGCCCTCGAACAACTAGCTACACCAATCCAATATGCTCAACCAAGGCATGAGACAGTAGAGGGCAAGATTCACTACAACATACTACTAGTAACATCTAGAATGGAAGCATCCCATGACCAGTTTCAGACTTAGTGAAAATAACAGTTTTAGACAGTGAAGTTTTCGATCTGAAGGCATATTGACAGCAGAAAAACTATGTGCTACAGGACTCCAAATGGCATGAAAATTCACAGGATGGTAGAGAATCTTAAGGACTACAACTAACTCCATTGCACCAACCTCAAAAGAGGTATAGATCACCAGATAAACTCATGGAAAGACAGCAACAAAATATAACAGATTTCAGACTTGGTAATATTTCTGCATCTGCAAATCATCACTATTTTCTAGCATGTTGAGATCAAGCAAACAACAACTAAAAATGGATTTATATTGCAACAAAAATTACCAGAGGCTAGCCTACACATCCGAGGGCATATCTCTAGTTGACAACTCCTTCATATCATGCACGGATTAAATCCCACAAAATAAACAAAAGGGCGATGAAATCCTACATGCAAAAATACCAACAACTACTCTAAAATACATGGAAAAAGGTCCCTAAAAACATGAGCATTTCATCTACGGGGTTTGAGCAATCCGGACACGCACAAAAATAAATACGGGATAATCCCCTATTAGGACATGACGCAAAACTAGGCATATGGCAAGTCAAATCACTTCAAGCATGCATGCAAGTTGCAAAATAATAATCTACACGAAAAACTACAGGATTTACATATATAATTCGTTCCGATCCGATACACGAAATAAAAGTTACGGGCGTTTTAATATCTAACATATTCTTGAAAATATTAAATCGCAGATTATTCTAAATAAATCTACGGGCCGAATCTAAACCAATTGGGCCTACAGTACCTAGGCGCAACAAAACTAAACAGTGCGCCATCGAAAATTAGAGGGGCTCGGGGGCGGTCTCACCTTGGGCCTGGCCTAGGTCGGAGAGGAGGCTTCGGTTGGGCCGGCTGCGGGAGGAAGGAGGTCGGCTAGGGCTGGGGCGCGCTTGGGGCGAGGCGACGCGCTGGGCCACGGACGCGAGGCGCGGCCCAGGGGAAGGAGCGCAGGACAGCGCAGTCAACAGGGCACTGGCGGAGGCTCTCGGCGCGGTGCGGTGCTGGGCCGGCACGGGGCCCAGCTGGCGAGTGGGAGGGGCCACGCACGAAGGGCTGCTCGGCGCGACGGTTCCCTCGTCCCGATACGATCTGGATCGGGAGACAAGGCGGCGGCGGGGAGCAGGCAGGCACGTAGGTGAGGAGGAGGAGGCGCGGGGCGGCGAGAAGTGCGGAAGGTAGTGGCGGGATCCGGTGCGGGGGAGCGACTGTGACTTGCGGCCGGCGGCGGGGCTGGCGAGGCAAGGAGTTGGCTCGAGGTGGCTCGGCAGCGAGGAGCTCAGGGGAGAGCTGCGGGAGGAAGTAGGAGGGTCTTCGTCCGTTGGATATTCGATCCGACGGTGGAGATCGGAGAAGAGGATAGATCAGATCTGAGAGGTGGAGAAGGTAGAGGCTGGCACAAATTTCGATGCAAGGGGGGTTGGCTGTCTAAAAATGGCATGGGGGCCTATTTATAACAATGGGGGGCTAGGTTTAGCAGTTTTTCGCCCCGGTTTCAACCGCGCGATCGGAATCGTGCGGTATCGAACGCGGGGGCGGCTAAGTGTTCGTGTAGAGTGGATAGCCGGAGATGATAGGGAGAACGGGCACCTCACAACGTATTTTAAAACACCGATAAAATGTCTGACGAAAGACCGAATACGGTGCCGCTACGGTCGACCGTTCGGGTACCAGACGGACTCCGATTGTGACGAAATTTGGCAGGTCGCCTACCTACAACTAAATAAGACCGCACGCCATGTTTCAACCCAATCCGAGAAAGTTTTACACACACTTTTAAAAATAAGACTTAAACGATGTCGCGGGCGCGTGTGAGTGTGGTCGGGCAACGACGAACACGGAGAGAACCGGCAACTAACAACGGATGAAAGTTTGAAAATTGGCGGCAACAGGACGCCGATGCAATGCAGATGATGCGCATGATGCGATGATGAAGCGACAAATAAAAATAAAAACACGACAAAAACGGAAAGAAAAGGGGAATCTTCTGGAGCGTCGGTCTCGGGCTATCACAACTCTCCTACACTACAAGAGGATCTCGACCCAAGATCCAAGAATGAACGGGGAAGAGGATGAGAAAGAACAAGAGGTAAAACTTAGTTGCTTCTTTGACCAACGGGTGAAACCAACAACCCTTGAAGGTTGCAAAGAGATGAAGAATGACATGAGAAACAAGCAAGAATTAATAGAAACTTTCGGCAGCACTTCGGTAGGGAAAGACGACAAAAATTCGATAAGATGGACAGATTCACAACGAACAACTAAATTAAACAAGGGAACAACATGATCTTGAAAAGACAAAATGATATATTGAAGAGAGCAACATCTCAAAGCCTCCATTATAAAGAATAGAAACTAGCTCTTGGCAAGACAAGAACGAAGAAGAAATTGAGAACTACTACCACTAGAATCTTGAAGAACATCTTGAGACAAAGAATTGATATCATGAGACACTCCCGAAGAAGAATTCAGATCACTATGAACTAGAATAAGAATTATGTTATGCTTATCCTTCATCAAAGTTTAATTGATTACGAGAAACCGATTTAGCGTACCACTTATTCTTTTAGAAAAGACTGAGGAGAGATATGAGTACAAACTAGAAGAAATCTTGAAAGAAACACCATGAGAATTGAAACGAACGAGGCAACGATGAATGGATGGAGATACATGGAAATGAAGAGATCATGAGCCACCTGAGAGAAAAACTTGAACAAGGCACCAGAATAATTCAGAGACGAACAAAGAGACAACAATTGAGAAGAATTGAGGATGAAAGGTGAAAGCTAAGAATGAAGAATGTTCTGAAATGAAGGCTTACGGAGGAACGAGAATGAAAACAACTCAGAAAAGCACCGGATAGATATGGAAGGAATGCTCATGATTGACTACAATTCAAGATGTTGCCACAAATCTTAAATGATGAATCTCCAAACGAATGGACCAAGATTTAAGAGAAACACTCCTTCGGTCTTCCTAGCTGAAAAAGATGAGGAGAACACCACCAAGAATAACTGAGGCACTCGGGAATAACGAAGAATGCAAGGTTGAGCCAAAGACTAGAAATAATTCAAATTGGTCTTTAAGCAGGAATATGACTAATGAAATTCATACTTACATCATAGTTGAAAAGAACAAGAGAACTCCAAAAAGATTACAAGAGCCAGAAAAGATCCTAGGAAAGAACCTGTGGGTTCTGGGCCCACTCAAAGGAACCACCGTTGATACAATTGCTAACAAATAAAGATATTGCACCGGTACAAATGAAAACTTGATGACGTTGAGCACCTCGAAATAATTGAAAGATTGAAAACCAGAACTTCTGAAATATCTTCCACACACCGGATAGAAAAGAAAGGAATGAAAACAAGAAAGAGTTGAATAAGGATTTTCAACATGGGAAAGAATTTAAAGGACAAAAAGGGTATGATGACGCGGATAACTGAATTGAATTCACCAGAAAAGATAACAAGATTGAATAAGGATGAACACAAAGCTCCTGAGAATCTTCACAAGAATCACCCGCTACAAAAGGAAGAAGAGATAGCGGAAGCATCACTGAATATAAAGGCACTTGGATGATAAACTAATCACTAAAGAAAAGGGCGGGAGGGCGGGGAAAACAAAAGACAACTTGGCACAGATGAGATGAACTCCGGAAAGAAATGAGAGAGTGATCTTGCAAAAATTGAAAAGGATAGGATTCACTTGAGGAGAAGCACACCGGGTGGAAAAGAATTGATATGACGACTCCGATTGACAAAAATTGATAAGACAATCTGATTGAGTAAAAGAATCAGCATTCCATAAAACACGAGAGCACCTCTTGGAAGGATTGAAATCACCATTTGGCATCGAAGCAACTCGAATTACCATATTCCAACAAAACAAAGGATGAGTCTTGAAAATTAGCCAAAACAAATTCATGAGAGAGATTTCGCTCGATATTTTTGTGGACAGGATCGCACGGGCTCGATCCTTACTGTAGCCATCCTGTGCAAGGCAATGCACATGACATACGAAGCGTCTCCAAGTCGTAGCAAGCTACAAGGACTCTTTAAGACACAACGAGAACCGTTGTAAGTCGACCGTGAACAAACGAATCCACTAGTTGTCGAACCCCAACCTAACATCATGCATTTGTTGGAAGATTGTCCTATAAGTAACTACTTGAATTCCCACCTAAGAACGCCCGATATTTCTGGTCATGCAATCTGGTCCACGGATACAAGGAGTAATATATCACTCAACTCCTATACTTACCCGTCCAGTGTATCACATCCGTCAACACATAACTAGAATCTCGGAACTTCATCTATCTCTGACGCATGAAGGGCTGCTCGGCGCGGCGGGTCCCTTGTCCCGATTCAATCTGGATCGGGAGAGGGGGCGGCGACGAGGATCAGGTAGGCACGCAAGCGAGGTGGAGGCAGCGCGGGGCGGCGAGAAGTGCGGCAGGCGGCGGGGGGATCCGGCATGGGGCAGCGACTGTGACTTGCAGCCGCCGACGAGGCTGGCGAGGCAAGGAGCTGGCTGGAGGCGGCTCGGCAGCGAGGAGCTTAGGGGAGAGCTGCGGGAGGAAGCAGGAGGGTCTTTGGGCGTTGGATCTTTGATCCGACGGTCGAGATCGGTGGAGAGGATAGATCAGATCTGAATCGTGCGGTCTCAAACGCGGGGGCACGAATTTTGAGGCAAGGGGGGTTGGATGTCTAAAAATGGCATGGGGGCTTATTTATAACAATGGGGTGCCTAGGTTTAGCAGTTTTTTGCCCGGGTTTCAACCGCGCGATCAGAATCGTGCGGTCTCAAACGCGGGGGCAGCTAAGTGGCCGTGTAGAGTGGCTAGCCAGAGATGAGAGGGAGAACGGGCACCCGGCAACGTATTTTAAATCACTGATAAAACGTCCGACGAAAGACCGAATATGGTGCTGCTACGGTGGACCGTTCGGGTACCAGACGGACTCCGATTGCGACGAAATTTGGCAGGTAGTCTACCTACAACTAAATAAGACCGCACGCCAAGTTTCAACCCAATCCGAGAAAGTTTTACACACACTTTTAAAAACAAGATTTAAACGATGTCACGGGCGCGTGTGAGTGTGGTCGGGCCCAACACGGACAACGACGAACACAGAGAGAACCGGCAACTAACAACGGATGCAAGTTTGAAAACTGGCAGCAATGGGACACCAATACAATGCGGATGATGCGCATGATGTGATGATGAAGCAACAAATAAAAATAAACACACGACGAAAACGGAAAGAAAAGGGGAATCTTTTGGGGCGTCGGTATCGGGCTGTCACATGGGGCGAGTCCCGCTAAGGAGGACCCCGTAGGATTGGAGACTGAGTACCTCGCACTGGCAAGGACACCTGCGCTTCCCTTCCCTTTCTTTTCTTTTTATTTTTCCCGGACCTCAGGCTCTTTCCTCCTCTCTCTTTGTTTGGGTGAGGCATATGTTGACCTCGTCATTGAGGAGATCGCATTGGACGCCACGGCCGAGGCGGACAAGGTTGCTGCCGGAGAGACTGCGACGGAGGTGCAGGACTAGACCGCCCCGGACTCGATGGAGGAGAGTGCCAAAGAGCCTCGAGGGCATGCCGACAGTTTCTCTTCTGCCGCCATGGAGGAAGCTATGACAGACGCGGGCTCCCCACTCATTGACGAGGGAGCCGGGGGAGACCATCCATCCACCTCAGCGGTCCCTCCCCCCGGCGAGTACATCCATGTAGGCAAGGGGCAATTTATTAGCCCGTCGGGGAAGACTCGCATCAGTGAGATAGTGGCGGGAGTGGGCCTTGATGGAGAAGTCTCTACCGCCGACGGGCTCGAAGTCGTTACCAGGCTGCAGGCCGGCGGCAACAAGCTTGGCGAGGGGCGGCTTTTCCTGGCCATGAAGGACAACTTGGGCCAGCTCCACGCCCTTTATCACGCCCAAAAGGAGAAACTAAACTCCCGGGACAAAGTTTTTGAGGCGAGGGAGGAGGCGTTCCAGCAGCGCTTTGGTCAGGCGCAAGAACAGTTCGCCGAAGCCTTCCAGGAGCTGCAGGAGGAGCACGCTCGGTCGAAGACCGAAAGGGAGGACATCCTCCTAAAGTCCTACGACATCGAGAAGGAGTTGGAGGAGGCTAAAATTCGCCACGCCGCCGAAGAGGTCCGTCTCAACTACGTCCGCTCAGCCTTGATGCAACGGAGGAGGACACCCCTGGCCGCGAGAGGGCGCTCGGCGACCGCCTTCGTGCAAAAGACAAGGAGGTCGAGCATCTCTTGGTGCAGCGTACCCAAGGGTTGGCGGAGCGACATAAAGGTGCCCTTGCCACCCAGGACTCCGACTTCGTTGAGTTATTGAAGAAGATGGCGGACAGGGTCATTGCCGCTGTAGCGGCCAAGCAGGATCTTGCCGTAAGGGCGAGGGAGCTAGAAGCAAACCTCGTCGAGCTCAAGAAGGAGGCCTCGGAGCTCAGGACCGAGAGGGAAAAGACCCTCTCTAGCCTGACGGAGGCTCAAGTTGCCGCCTTCGATGCTTCCGCCAAGCTCCTCTCCGTCGATGATGCCGTCGCCATGCTGCATGTGAAACTGTTCTCTTCGGAGCAAGCTCTCCAAGACAGTCGAGCTCGCGAGGAGGCCCTGGCCGTGAAGCTCCAGGGCGAGGCTGACGAGCTCAAGTCCATTACCGCTGCTCGCGCACCTTATGTGCGCGACGTCGAGTTGTGGACTGAGCGTCTTCTCGATGTGGCCGGAAGGATTGACGCGCAGATGTCCGCCATGGGCATCCAGGGCTTCGGCTACCCTTCGGACCCAACAGTGTCCCATAGCGCCCAGTTGACCTTGTTCTTTGAAGGTGTGGTGGACGCTTTGAAGCAGCGCCAGGCCGGTGAATTAGCGTGCCTTGCTGCCGAGTCCCGAGAGATCTACTGAGGCGTTCTCTTGAAGGTGCTCACCAAACTGGCGTACCGAAACCCCGGCATGAGCTTCACCCTTGGTCGCAGACCGGAGGGTGTGGACCTCGAGGTGCTCGAAGAGCTCGTCACGCCCATCGTCAACAGGGTGGACTGACTCAAGATGGTGCAAGGCTCCCACCGGGATTAACGGCTTCACGTACCCCTATCCATGTGACCTTAAACTCATGGACATTTTTAAGCTTAAAATGCGCTTATCAGCGTTTGTAATATAATTGTTACTTTTCTCGAATAGGTGTGATCTCCTTTCAGCCGCCGTTCCTTTGAATGGTTGATCCTTGTGTTGTGTTGCCGCCGGCATGTCTTGCCGGAGATGCCACGGAAGATAGGCCTTGGCTTCCTTGCCGGGGTCGTCACCACCAGTGAGGTGCCTTGTCGCCTCTGTGTTTTTCCATCGCACTATCGAGCACACCTCTCTTCAATGAGGGCAACCATCAGAGGCCACTAGTTGACAGGCGCTCTTCCAGATAGTATTCAGGGCATCTGTGGCTAGGCTCTTCGGCGCACAAGTTTTCCATACAAGAGTTTGAAGGCACTCGTAAGTAGTTGTACCTTGAACCAGGAGTTTGTTCGGAGTTTCTGTCACTTATCACTAGGACCGCGACTCTCCTTTTGACTCCGGGCTCGTTCATGTCCTCTATGTTGTAAGCCTCCTCCTCTCCTTCTTCCCTGGCAAACTTGTGCGTGGAGAAAAACCTGTTCTTTATGGAAAGAAAGAAGAGAAAATAGACATAGATATCTTGGTGTTTGTTAGTTTATGCGCTACACCAAACCCTAGATTATATACATGCATGATATAATCATGAGAAATCTAGATGATGCATGACGCTAAACTTTATTTGACTGCGCTAAGGGTCTTCGCCTGGCTTTGTCCAAAGGATTACATGCAACATCGACAAGACTTCCACAAAAGGTGGTCGTCGGTATACCCGGTCGCCTCTCCCTACGGGTTGAACTTGCAAAGATGTTCGATGTTCCACAAGTTGCTCACTAGAATTCCATCCTCTGTCTCCAGCCAGACCGCGCCAGGCCTGGTGACTCGCACTACCCAATATGGGCCTTCCCACTTTGGCGTCAACTTGTTTGAGTTCATGGCCGACTGAACGTGTCGAAATACAAGTTCGCCTTGCTCAAGATTTCGGGCTCACACCTTGCGGATGTGGTAGCGACGCAGGGCTTGCTGGTTGCGAGAGGCTCACACAGCTGCCTGAAGACGGCTTTCACCGAGGAGCACGGCGTCGTCTTGGTGTTGTTTCTCTTGCTCGAGCTCATCATAAGCGAGCACTCGAGGCGATCCATAAATGAGTTCTATGGGAAGAACTGCCTCCGCCCCATAGACCAGGGAGAAGGGTGTCTGGCCTGTGGCTCGATTTGATGTCGTTCTGATCGACCAAAGAACCGCCGGTCCTTCATCAACCCAGTTACTTCCATGTTTGCGCAGCTTGTCAAAAGTTATTGTTTTTAGTCCTCGCAGCACTTCAACATTTGCCCTTTTCGCTTGCACGTTGCTCCTTGGGTGGGCAACAGAAGCAAAGCATATTCGGCTTCCGAGATCTTGGGCATACTGTATGAAGGCACGGCTCGTGAATTGGGTGTAGTTGTCCATGATGGTTCTGTTTGGGACACCAAAACGGCAAACTATTCCCTTTAAGAACTTAATGGCTGACTACGCAGTCACCTTCCTCACTGGCTCCATTTCCAACCACTTTGTGAACTTGTCGATTAAAACGTACAAGTACTCAAAGCCCCTGACAGCGCGGGGAAAGGGGCCGAGTATATCGAGCCCCCAGATCAAAAATGGCCTGGAGAGAGGGATTTTCTAGAGTGCTTGAGCTGGTTGATGAGCTTTCTTCGAATGGAACTGACATGCTTCACACTTGGTTTCTAGTGCCATTGCATCCTGAAGAGCTATGGGCCAAAAGAAACCTTGCCGGAATGCTTTGCTGGCAAGCGCTCTTGACCCTACGTGAGACCCACATATGCCTCCGTGTATCTCGGCCAACCGCTCCAGGCCTTCGTCTTGGGAGATGCATTCAATTTCACTCCGTTCAGTCGTCTTCTGTATAGAGTGTCATCGATGAAATGATACATGTTGGACTGATGGGCTACTCTTTCTGCTTCATCCTGCTCTTCGGGCAGGTCCCCTTTCTGAAGGTACTAGAGGATTTGTTTTACCCATGCTGGAGCGCGTGGTTCCACGGCAAGGACCAAAGGCAGGTCTTCCGCCGGGGTGGTATCCCCACCGGCAGGCTGGAGGCCTTCCTCGGCAACCTCTCCCCCGGTAGGACCCTTGCTAGAAATTCCCGGCAGGTCTGCTCGGAAGTACTCGCCGGAGTCCAACTTCCTTCTCTTTTCTTGTCTGGCTGATGTCGTCACGGATGGTTGGGTGAGCCGTAGAACGAAAGTCCATGGTTCCATAGGTAACTTAAGGGTTGCACGCTTCGACGAGTCATCGGCGGTAGTATTTTCGGCACTGGAGATGTGCTCTGTCTGTAGATCGTCGAAGCGCTCTTCCAGCTTCCTCACTTCTTCGACATAGGCCTCCATCAGCGGGCTCTGGAAGTCCTTGTTGATTTGTTGGACGACCAACTACTAGTCGCCTCTGATGATCAACCTTCTAATTTCGAGGTCGGCCGAGATCCTAAGACCGGCGAGGAGCCCATCGTACTCGGCAATATTGTTGGCGACTGCTCCCGAGGGAAATACATCTCCACCACGTACTTCAGGTGTTCTTCGGTGGGGGCGACAAGCAGCACGCCAGCCCCTAACCCTTGGAGCAAGAACACAACGTCAAAGTACATGATCCACTCTTGGCTTGCTTCCTTGTCCGGGAGGGCTGATTCTTGAATCTCATCATCGGGTGTTGGAGTCCACTCAGCAATAAACTCTGCCAGGGCTCTGGTCTAGATGGTTGATGTGCTCTCGAACTTTAGGCCGAAGTGTGATAACTCCAATGCCCATTCCACTATCCTACTGGTGGCATCAGGGTTCCGTAGAACCCTTTGTAGCGGGAAACTGGTGACGGCGGTGACCTCATGTGCTTGGAAGTAATGGCGCAGCTTCCTTGAGGCCATGAGGAGGCCGAAAAGCAATTTTTGCACCCCCGAGTATCCCTTCGGTGATCCCTGTAGGAGGGAGCGTACGAAATAGACGGGGCGCTGCACCACTTTCTTCTTCCGCATCGGCTCGCTGGATGGCGGCGGTCTGGCACCGCTGACCCCCTCCTCTGTTGGGGATCTTCGCTCGCAGGCCGGCTCTACTTCGCTCGATGGTGCAGCTTCTGCCAGCGTAGCTTCAGCCTCTTCCCTCTGCGCCACCAAAGTGGCGCTGACCACTTGGTTGTTCGCGGCTAGGTACAGGAGCAGCGGCTCCCGTGGCTTAGGCGCGACCAGGGTTGGCGCAGTGGAGAGATGCTTCTTCAGGTCTTGCAACGCTGCTTCCGCCTCCAGGGTCCACTGCATGGGCCCTGTCTTTTTCAAGATTTTGAAAAAGGGAAAGGCGCATTCAGCGGACTTGGAGATGAATCTGCTCAAAGCTGCGATACAGCCGGCTAGGCACCGTACATCCTTGATGCGCTTCGGCGCCTTGATCTGTTCGATGGCTTTGATGTTGTCGGGATTAACTTCGATTCCTCGCTGGGACACGAAGAACTCGAGAAGCTTCCCGGATGGGACAACGAAGATGCACTTTTCAGGGTTGAGCTTGAGGTTGATCTTGTGTAGGTTCGCAAACGTCTCCTCCTAATCTTGTATTAGCGTCGCCTTGTCCTTGGTTTTAACCACTATGTCTTCCATATAGGCTTCCAAGTTTCTGTGGAGCTGGGGCTCAAAACCAATCTAGATCACCCTTGCGAACGTGCATCCGGCATTCTTCAACCCGAAAGGCATACACACTAAGCAGTACGTGTCGCACGGGGTAATGAACGTGGTCTTCTCTTCATCTTCCTCGGCCATGAAAATCTTGTGATATCCTAAATAGGCGTCAAGGAAGGACAACACATCACAGCCAGCAGTGGAGTCCGCAATATGGTCGATGCGCGGCAAGGGGAAAGGGTCTTTTGGGCACGCTTTATTGACATCAGTAAAATCAATACACAGCCGCCACTTGTCGTTCGCCTTGCGCACTACGACCGGATTTGCCAATCATGTAGGATGGATGACTCCCCTAACTAGGCCTGCTGCTTCTAACTTCTGGATCTCCTAGGCAATGAACTCTTGCCGCTCCAGAGCTTGTTTCCTCACCTTCTGTTTGACCGGCCGCGCATGTGGTTAGACAACTAGGTGGTGCTCGATCACCTTCCTGGTTACGCTGGGGATATCTGATGGTTGCCGAGAAAACACATCGAGATTCGCCCGCAGTAAGGCGATGAGCGTGCTTTCCTATTTGCTGTCCAGGGTGGAACTTATGGGGAAAGTCCCACCCGTACCATCCTCCTTGGCGGGCACCTTCTTGGTCTCAGGCGGGGCAGCTATTGACTTCTTGTCCTTGTCGACGGACCTCTCTGGCGCCTCTGCTCCGGCAGCGCCGCACTCTGAGGACGTGTGTTTGCCGAGGCCGGCTTGACGGGCCTCCTTTCCGGTCTTCCTCTTCCTACTGCCGAGAGCCAAGGTGGCGGGAGTGGGTGCCTTGTCGGCTGACGCAGCGGCGGCTTCCCGGTAGAGGCGGTTGGTGCAAACAAGCGCATCCTTCTTGTCGGCGTTAACGATGATGATGCCGATAGGACCAGGCATCTTCAACATATTGTAGGCGTAGTGTGATGCCGCCATGAACTTGGCCAATGCGGGGCGCCCGAGGATCCCATTGTAGGTGAATGGGTTGGCGGCGACGTCGGAAACAACCTTCTCGGTCCTGTAGCTCTGTTCGGTGCCGAAGGTTACCGGCAGCGTGACCTTCCCCTTCCGCTGGATCTTCCGGGGTTGATCCCTTGAAAAGCTCCCGTTTCCTCGAGATCCCCGTCTGTGATTTGTAGCCTCCGGATGAGGACAGTGGAGATGAGGTTCATGCCAGCTCCGCCATCCACCAACATCTTCGTCACCTTGAGGTTGCAAATCGTTGGCGAAACCAACAATGGCAAACACCAGACCGCAGTAACTCGGTCAGGGTGATCCTCAGAGTCACAGATGATGGGCATGTTGGACCATTTCGGAGGCTTATAGATCCCGACAGGGGGCTCGGTCGCGCTCACTTCTCTCACCAACCTTTTCAGTTGGCGGTGAACTAGTCGTCACAACAATTGACATGGATGTCATAGTAAGCCTAGTAGTGGAAGGAACAATCGCATCAACTCTTGGAATGTATACATTGAGCTCGTTCTCCTTGTGAGTAACACTATGTTTTATTTCCTGTTCAGCTTTGCAAGCATGACGAAACAAACAATCTATAAGATAACACTTTTCTTGAATCAGTAGCTCCTGAATATCATGGTTTAATCCTCCCCAAAATCTATCCAGAAAAGCTTCTTCACTTTCTTCTAATGACGAATGCAACAAGGTTGTTTGTAAATCATCATAATATTTTTTTACGGTGTCACTACCTTGTTTTAAATTTTGTAACTTTTAATCATGTCACGAGTATAATAAGCAGAAACGAATGTGTGTCTCGTGGCAAGTTTCAAATCATCAAAAGTAGTAGGTATATAATCAAGGTATAACCGACAATATTCGCTCCACCAAACTGAAGAATAATCAGTGAAAGTACTAACTGCGACCTTTACTTTCTTATGTGCAGCAAAATTATGGGAGACAAATATATCATTTATTTCGAAGTCCCATTCAATATATAAAGCAGGTCTAAAACGGCCATTAAATGATGGTATAGAAAGATTAACCTCATGATGTGCATTTCTATCTCTCTGCACCTCTCGTAATAGTTGTTGTGGTGGCACGTCTCCTACGATCGAAGAAGCCCATGAACTGACAACTATGGATCCTGTCATGACTAGTAGAAACAAGAAAAAAAAATCCAAGAATATTGTTCCTATGAACTACGAGGATGTGGTGGTAATATGCTCACTGTAAAGCAAATATCAATGTCTTACGAATTCTTACCATGCAGCAGGCGGTGACCGGCAACCGACAGTGTCAATATCTCCGAAGATTGAGTAAAGCGATTACCCGGTAAACATATGTATACACGGTGTAGAAATATGTGGAGCTAGGAAGGCTTAATATATGGTAGAAAAAGATTAGCAAAAATCAATTCAGAGATGCAATGCTGAATATACGCTCAACAACGGAACTGTGTTGGTCCTAGGCTAGACCATACTAGAGACGCGAGCCTAGAACACTAACGGGGTCACGTCAAAGCACAAATAGCAGCAACGGATGATATGAAGTACTTCTGGATTGAAAGATATAAGTGAAGATCATAATGGCAGTAAAGATAGTGAGGATAAATGACCCCCAAGCAGGATAAAGCAAAATTATCTCTAGAATTCCCTCTTGAAAATATGATGTGAAATTTCTGATATTTTTTCTCAAGTATGCTACTGACTCAAGATTTCGAATGCAAAAAGAATCACTCAATTCGGAGATGGTATGAGGACTCAAAATATTCTGGAACGGACCAAAAAATATTGAAAAACAGTGTTTCTGATTTTCGTAGGGAACAAACTCCTAACTAGAAGCCGAATTTGAGGTGACAATAATTAACAAGCTAGATGAACTCGAATCTTAGTACTCGTGGAGCCAAAACGGAATTCGTCTCTGGAAGATACACCTGTTTTACTGAACACTATGGAAAAGAGTTTCCAATCCAAATTGAGATAAGGGACTGAGTCTAGATAGATCCGAAATTTGTGTTTTTTTCTCTTCTCTCTTTTTTTCTCTCTCGCTTTTTATACTTTTTTCTCTCTCTATTTCTCTCAAAAAATTTCTGTTTTTTTTCCTCTCACTTTTTTTTCTCTTCTCTCGATGGTGCGATGTCTGCGTGACAAGCTGTGAACAAAACTCGAAACTCTAAAGAACTAGATGTTAAGACCAGCAACTCGACACGATGATGTAACCGGCTTGGACAAAGGATGGCTAGATCGAACTCTTTTTTGTGGTTTTCTTGGGTAATAGGTAAGAAAAATAAATCTAATCTAGGGATAACTGGAAATTCTCACCAAGCAACCTGAAAACTGATACCACTTGATCAATGTGAAGTTGTCCCTGTCTTTCGATGATATGGTGGCTATCGGTTTGGTGGAGAGGACTTTGACGATCCGACTACAAACATGCACAAGTTGCGCCTTAGCAATCGCTAAACCAATCTACAAGAGGTTATTGACCACGCCGTAGCATGATCAACCTGACCACGAAGGTCTATTCCTGCAAGCAATCAAAGAACAAGAAAGAATATGATATTGCAATCTCAATATTGTGAATATAGATGAAGTATTGATAAGGGTGAGGATCCGAAAGCGGTCTTGGTCTAGTCGTTGCTCACAAACAAAGTACACGAAGGTGCAATGGCTAACTTTTAACTAACAAAATTCTCTAGGAGGTGGGAGGACGTCCCAAGGCAGCTTAAAACTAACCCTAGGTAGTACATGGCCTATGGGCCCAAGTGAAGGTGATGCAACACCTTTGGACTTGTTGTTTGACTCGGGTTCTTGTGCAACGTCATATTGTTTGGTCGATATCTCTACGATCCGAACGAATTTGAAGTTGATTCCAATTGGACCTGAAAGCACATAAAATTTATTTTGCACCCCAAAACGAATCAACCAATTCGGAGTCCGGATGGACACATTCTTGGCGTTTTGGTACAAGCATATCTGTGCAGTCCGAATCTGAGTCCATAACGTGAGCGACTTGAACTCTATCTTCTCATAGGCTAAAAGTGATGTGAGAGAACTTCTTGAACAGCAACTAATTATTTCCTTCGACATGAGAGGACCTCTTCAATAGCATCCAACCATTTCCTCTTCCCTTGTCATCACACGTGGTTCATACAAGTGTTCGGTCGTTCTGCATTTAGGCATAAAATAAAAACAGGTGAAGTATTTTTGTTCCGGATAACATAAATAAATTATTGCATGACTTTTATCAGAAATCACCTCAAATAAATACACATATGCAATGATTGTGATAATATCCAAGGTAGTCATGTCCTCATCATCCTCCCCTTTATGAAAAAAGCCGTCCTCGGCGCTGCTTAATCTGAAATGTGGCTAACAAAAGAGACAAGGTGTACATGTTGTATATGTATATGTCATCCATTTTTACTTCCCTTTGACATAGTATTCGAAACTCTATAAGACTAGCCACTAAGACCAGCAACTTGACACGGAGATGCAATCGATAATCAAACTATGCAAACACTAAAAAGAAAATTGCAAAGGCTTAGACCAGACGGCGGCAGCGATGATGGTAGCATGGAGGTGGTATATGGCATCGATGAAAGATAGTGCGATGGCTGCATGACAACCTGCGAACAGAACTCAAAACTCGGTAAGACTAGAAACTCGACACGATGATGTAACCGGCTTGGACAAAGGATGAATAGATCTAACTCTTTTCTGTGGTTTTCTTCGGTAATAGGTAAGAAAAATAAATCTAATCTAGGGATAACAGGAAATTCTCACCGAGCAACCTGAAAACTGATACCACTTGATAGATGTGAAGTTGTCCCTGTCTTTCGATGAGATGGTGGCTATCGATTTGGTGGAGACGACTTTGACTATCCGACTACAAACGTGCACAATGTTGCGCCTTAGCAATCGCTAAACCGATCTGCAAAAGGTTATTGACCACGCCGAAGCACGATTAACCTGACCACGAAGGTCTATTCCTGCAAGCAATCAAAGAACAAGCAAGAATATGATATTGCAATCTGAATATTTCGGATATAGATGAAATATTAATAAGGGTGGGGATCCAAAAGTGGTCTTGGTCTGTTCGTTGGACATAAACGAAGTACACGAAGTTGCAATGGCTAACTTTTAACTAAACAAATCCCCAAGTAAAAAGCTACTAGGATGATCTACTTATATATGAGCAAGGGATGGCGGCCAAGGAGGTGGGAGGAAGTCCCAAGGCAGCCTAAAATTAACCCTAGGTCTTACAAGGCCTATGGGCCCAAGTCATGGTGATGCAACACCTTTGGACTTGTTGTTCGACTCGGATTCTGGTGCTACATCATATTGTTTGCTCAATATCTCCACGCTCCAGACACATTTTAAGGTGATTCCAATTGGGCCTGAAAGCACATAAAATCTACTTTGCAACCCAAAAATAATCACCTAATTTGGAGTCCGGATGTAAAAGTACTTGGCGTTTTGGTACAGGCATGTGTGGAGTCCGAATCTCAGTCCATAACGTGAGAGATTTGGACTCTATCTTCTCTTGGGCTAAAAGTGACGTGAGAGAACTTCTTGAACAACAACTAATTATTTTATTTGACATGAGAGAACCTCTTGAATAGCATCCAACTATTTCCACTTCCCTTTTCATCACACGTGGTTCATACAAGTGTTCGGCCATTTTGCATTTAGGCATAAAATAAAAACAGGTGAAGTATTTTTGTTCCGGATAACATAAATAAATTATTGCATGACTCTTATCATAAATCTCCTCAAATAAATACACATATGCAATGATTGTGACAATATCCAAGGTAGTCATGTCGTCATCACCATTGCAGCCTCGAAATCAAAGTGGGGGTCGACGCGGACGAGGTTCTTGAAGGTGCACGTCAACGCTTGGGTCAGGAGATCGCGACTTTCATCCTCGATAAAGATGCCCACCTGTCTAGCACCCACCTCAAGCCGTTTTACGACCTTCATGAAAAATCAAGATAACCAGCATTGTCGGGCATGAGAGGACTGGAGACCAGGGCTCGGCATGCCCGCCGCTCGAGGCCTTGGAACATCTTCGAGCACACGCGCTGCAGCCTGCGGGCCTCCTTCATCTTGTCAGTCGCTTGCTCCACAAGGGATGTAGCACCACCCACTTGCCCTTGAAGTGATTCCAGCTCAGTCGCGATAGCAGCCTCGGCCTAAAGCGTGGCTTCCCGTCGGCCTTCCTCAAGAGTAAGAACCTCTTTAAGACCATCTATCTCGTGATGTAGCTCTGCGCGTCGAGCCGTTAAGGGGCTCTCCTGCAGCTTTAGTTTGTTTCTGTAATCCTCGTGGGCTTGCTCGACCCGCGAGATGGCATACCCTTGGATCTCTTCCAATCGTTGATTGTAGGTGGCCGCGACAACGGTAATGGCTCGATCCGTCGCCTCCAGCCGCTCGCGCTCCAACTCCAGCTCCGATGATGTCTAGGAAAGATGTTCGAGTGCCCACAGATATTCCTCGCTGAGGGTGAGCTTGCCTGCTCCCTCCACCTCGACCCTCCACTCCCGAAGCTGTTGTTGCAAAAAGGCATTTCAAGCCTGAAGCTCCTGCTCACACGCCTCTACGGCCTCGTGGCGCTCGTCCTCTTCTTCGGCTTTGCATAGTGTGCAATCGCGCACCTCCATCGCCTCGGCGATAAATACTTTGACCTTCGTGCGTGCCACTTTATGTTGGCGGTGACTCGGCTTGACGGCCATGTCAAGCTGATGCCACTCATGAGCCAAGCGCAAGCGCTCTTCGACGAAGCACATGTTGGCATCCCTAACCTCTACCCCGAGTTGCCCCTGCGTGCTAACGGCGTTCCGCAGGAGGTCGTGACGGATCAAGGTCTGGGAGGTCATGGGTGCCAGGCCCAGTCCGGCTTGGGCCCAATGCCTTCATCCACCAACGGGGTCCCAGAGGCTCGAGCGCCGCCCGTCGGGGGCTGGGAGCCGGTAGATGCACGCCCCACCCCAGTAAGGCAGGGCATCATGCGCGGAGGGTTCGAGGCCCCCTCCAAGGCACATAGCTCCTCAAAGCTGTCCATGGTGTTGGCCGGGATGGCTGGGGTGGCTGGTGGATCGATGCCCTTCGGTGCAACACTTACCATGGTGGAAGGCACCCTCGAGGGGCCCATCATCACGTCTTCACTCGCGGAGCCTCCCACGGGGGATGCTGGGTGAGTCGTAGCCCTTCGCCTTGTGCCCTTGATGGGAGAGGATGGAGTCGCGTCATGAGCATTGCTCGCATTGTGGTCTTGCATGTTTTTACCACTTCCCCCATCCCTAGTCGATGGCGGGAGAGCACGCGTCGGGATAGGGGGCTTGTTGGTCCTTTTGCTCACCAGAACCCTCCATGGAAGGAGGGGTCAGCCAAACCTGGGTGTGGAAGCAAGCAAGGCAAAGGGGCGGCACTCACTTGTCTCTGGCGGCCCATCTCTTCCTCTTCAGCACCCTTGGCTGTGTGCTAGTACTACCCTTGGGTTGGGCCCGACGCGGGTGTCCGCCATTCCCCGTCATCCCAGCTCGGGGCTTCGATCCCGTCAGAACTCCCGAAAAGGAACCACCAGGATAGGGCTGTCCCAAGGCCCCTCGTGGCCCTCCGGAAGTAGCCCTTGCTGATCGAAGCGAGGCATTATCTGAATAAGGTCTTCCTCGTTCTTGTACCTGTACAAGGGACGCCCCTCATGGGGAAGGCCGCCGACAATCTCGCCAATTAGGATCCAGAGCATCCCGTCAAGCAAGTTGACCGGCATGCGCTCCGGATGGAGCCGCATGGGGCCCTCCGATCCAGACAAGGCCCACATCGGATGGTAGTGGCATTGACGGGGGGCAATCCACCGCTTGAAGAACTCCCTCCAGACCAGGACGGAGGTCACCCCACCGCCTCAAGGTGTCTAACCTCCTCCTCACCGGCGACAACCTTGGGTTGTCAAGCCTCGCATGTGCAACTGGAAGAAGCAGGGAGGCGATGCAATTCAAGGAAGAGCAATGATGAACTGGCTATGTGCGCATGCTTTATGCCATCTCGGGGTGGTTATTGAGGAATCGTGGGGAGAAGGGGCCTCCCATGACTTGTCGGGCACCACGCATCGAGCCTGGCCTGCAGGCAGTTGGGGGTCGTGCCGCTTTACCCCTCCCACCGTGCGGATTCGTGCGCAACACGGGCTTGGGGGCTACTGTCGGGCACCTGGGACTGGGGGTACCCAGGCCCAATTCGGCTTGATGGTGGGGCCCAACAAGCAAGACCCTCGTGAGGGCCCTCACTTCACGAGTCAGACATCGGGGAGGCGACATCAAGGACAGCAAGGAGCAACTTGCCACCATGGTGCGCCCCGAGGCCACCCATGAGGCCCTCATGGGACGGACTTGTCCAGGGAAACCAGGTGGGTCGCACGACCCTGCCCCCAAACATGGAGGATGCAAGTCACGCAGGCAGCACAGGGGCTGTGTCGGCAAGCACGGACAGAGAGGCTTTCCTCTTTGGTGCTATGGGAACAAAGCCAGCCCACGGGTTCCCAAATCAGCCCCCAAAGGTCTCCTACTTGGTGCAAGAGGAGCGAGGATGGGGGCTCGGTGGGATGGAGGTCACCCCCGATGACACCAGTGTGTCATGGCGAAGAACTTTAGCAAATGAAGACCACCTTTGTTAGGGTAGGTTGTAGTCATGTCCCCTTTCAAAATGGTTGTCGTGGCAACCCTTCCCACCAAGTCTGTGTTTGGGGGGGGGTACCATGGCCTGTATAAGAGGGAGGTCCGGCCTCCGTAGCAAAGGTAGATCCACCAACTCCATTAGGGAAAGACCGCCCCCCTCTGTACTCGTCTTCCCCCTCAAGCAATATAGACAAGCAGGAGTAGGGTTTTACACCGCAAGGTGGCGTAAACCTGGGTAAACTGTGCGAGTGTTCTTGTTCGTCTTCCTTAGGTCGAGCCACCGGAGAGTTGCCATGAGGTTGAGAGGCAGAACATGGTAGGAGAGCAAGCACATCCAAGTGTTTGAAAAATTTTGGGTGCACGGAACCCCGATTCCGACATAACTTGTGGATTCCGGTGACCTTGGCGATTTATGCATTGGGGTTGTTTGCACATTTTCGTACAACATTCTCTGATAGAAATCGTAGGGTACTCTTTGAAGTTCTTTGTGTTGGATTGAATATGATGAATCCAAAATTGTTTGACACATGTGGAATAATTAACCCATAGATACTTGAGGTGACATTGGAGTATCTAGGTGACACTAGGGTTGATTTATATGTATCATGGGTGTTATTCTAGTACGAACACTACGGTTGTTTCTGACACATATGAATAGCTCAAAAGATTGATCAGAATGAATAACTTTGAGGTGGTTCTGCTACCTAGGACAATTTCATCTTATGTTCTCCGCCACTTCTGAACTTTGGAGTGATTCTTTGTTACACGTTGAGGGATGATCATGTGATTCTATTATGTTAGCATTGTTGAGATATTACACTAGTGAAAGTATGAACCCTAGACCTTATTTCCAAGCATTTATACAATGTTTTCCTTGATGTTTTCCATTTGCCACTTTGTTGTTTTTACATTTTCAGATTATAAAAATATATTTCTACTATCCATACTACACTTGTCTCGCCATCTCTTTGCCGAACTAGTGCACCTATACAATTTACCATTGGATTGGGTGTGTTGGGGACACAAGAGATTTCTTGTATTTCATTGCAGGCTTGTTTCAAAAATACCATCTTCGTCCCACACCTCCCACGGATTTATAAATGTTCGGTCATCCACTTGAGGGAAATTTGTTGTTGTCCTACAAAACATTGCACTTGGAGGGCCAACAACATATACAAGAATAAAGTTTGATAGTAGACATCAAGTATGTATCACTAAAGTGCACAAGTAGCATATTCCGGCAATAGTCAATGGCTAGTCTCGATAGGCAAGTTACGGAAACATAATCGGGGTAACAATGCAATGTCAAGGGTATAAGTCAAGAGTGTCGTCGCGGTTATCGCCCTTGCTTATGGCAAAGTGTCAACGAAGAGTTGGTCAACTATGATCCGGGGCGATGATGAGCGGCGATGTTAGAGTAGAACCATTCCTAAATAGCCCAAACGCCTTAGGAAGTGGCAAGCTTGTGACTCAAAATCACAAATGCATAGGGTTTTCGGAAGAAATGGCGGTGGCAAATGCGGAAGAAAAATGATCGAGAACAAAAATCTTCACTGCTGAAAAAACTAAGTTTTGTCACACTTGTGTGAATGTCCGGTCTCGCTCGGACGCCCGTTTGTGTTGGGTCGTCCGGAGGTGTTTGTTCGTTCCGAACCTGCAGATCTCATGGGTTGACCTCGGGGTGGTGGATTAACTCGAGGCCAAAGGTATGAACAAGAAAACTTTCTGCAAAATTGAGTGAGTTGGTGGGGAAAAGCTAGATCCACTTATCCACAATGAAATCCGCGGATCCAAATGAACAAAATCTTCTCAAATCCAACGATTCCAAGAAATTTTTGTAAGGATATTTTTTGTGAATTTTTTTAAAATTAGATGAAAAGAAAAAATGGCTAGAAAGTGGGGGATGGGACTCCAAGGTGCGAATCAATGTGGCTCTGATACCAATATGATACGGGGCAATTCCGCGGGTGTCGATCTTTTCACACTTGGAGGGGGAAAGGGAGAAACCAAAGATAAAACACAAACTCTCAAGAACAATCTCCAATCACACATCCACTAGATCCACATAAACACACGAGATACATAGATCCAAAGTCAACAAAAGGACAAACGTAATGGATAGTCTTCCACTCCGAAGGAGGAGCCTTGGTATCCCATGGAGTCTTCACCAAAGAGGGGCCTTGACATGCATACGATATTCTCACGTGGATGTGTTAAACTCTAAGGGAGAAGCATATGGAAAGAGCAATGCTCAACTATTCTATGAGCCAACACATTGCTAACCAAAGATGGAGGTGGGGTAGAGTATTTCTAGTCTAAGGAGAAACAGAGGGGTACATGGCCCAAGGCCTGAGGGCGTGCGTGTAGACAGGGTCCGGACGTCGGAAGGTGGCTGGTCATCCGGATGTAACCGTATTTTCGGGGATTCGACTTCGGTAAGGAGGGCCGAAATTTCAGCATGGCTCGGACATCCCAGGGCCCGTCATTCATAGGGCTTTAGTCTTCCTTACATTCGGTGATGGTTTATTGATGCCAGACTTACGGAGGAGGTCAGGCAACCGGTCGCTGGGAGGTGTCGGACGTCCGGATGGGGCCGGTCGTCCGTCCACTATAGCGTCGGCTTGGTATATGACTTGGCTGAGCTCCAAGGGTTGGGCGTTTGTAGAACACGGGTCGTCCGAAGGCTGTAGCTTGTCCGCAGCTCCTCCTTGGTCCTTTCGAGCTTGGCGTCTAACTCCCCGCTGATTGTGTTGGTTTCCCTCCAAGCCTAATGGGTGATGTATCACAGCAACGACAAGTATTTCCCTGAGTTATAAAACCAAGGTATCAATCGAGTACGAAGATCCACAAGACTATGTAAACGATACTTGCACAGAAATAGAAAATCCTCGTATCCCAATGCGTCTAGGGGTTGTCAATCCCTCGTGGGTAAAATAAAGGATAGATTGGTTGATGCAAATAAAGTGATGGCAAATAAAACACAGCAAGGTATGTTTGATTTTTTTGGTAATATAGATATGAAAATAAAAGAGCAAATAAAATGAAATGTGAGTAGCAAAATAGAGATTGATAATAAATGATGTAAAATATACCCGGGGGCCGTATGTTTCACTAGTGGCTTCTCTCCAAAAAATAACGTACAGTGGGTAGACAAATTACTGTTGGGCAATTGATAGAAAATAAAATAATTATGATGATATCCAATACAATGATCATGTATATAGGCATCACGTCCAAGACAAGTAGACCAACTTCTGTGTGCTTCTACTTCCATTACTCTATACATCGACTGTTATCCATCATGCATCAAGTGTATTGAGTTCATGGAGAAACTGAGTAATGCTTTAAGAACGATGAAATGATGTAGACAAGATCTATTCATGTAGGAATAGACCCCATCGTTTTATCCTTAATAGCAACGATACATGCGTGTCATGTATCCTTCTGTCACTGAGATTGAGCACCGCAAGATCAAACCCATCAAAAAGCACCTCTTCCCATTGCAAGATAAAAAATCAAGTAGGTAAGATGAAAAACAAATATCGAGAAGAAATGCAGGCTATAATAATCAAGAATGGATAAAATTTAGTAGGACGTGTGATCATAAACTCACAATTCACTGGATCCCAACAACCACACCACAAAAGATTGAGTTACATCAAATGGATATCCAAGAGACCATTGTATTGAGAAGCAAAACAAGAGAGCAAGCCATCTAGTTACTGCCTATGGGCTCGTAAATCTAACATGAACTACGCATGCATCATTGGAGGAGCACCAATGAGGATGATGAACCCCTCCATGATCGTGTTCTTCTCCGGAACGGGCTCTAGAATGGATTTCGTGGCTTCTGGAACTTGCCTGGCTCAAACGATTTTTTGTCGAGTCCCTAGGGTTTCTAGAATATTGGGGTTTTTATAGAGCTCAGAGGCGGTGGAGGAGGTGCCCTAGGCCCCCACTAGCCACCAGGCCGTGCCACGGGTCTTGGGCATGCCCTGGTGCCTAGTGGGCCGCATGGGCCACCTGGGAATCTCCTCTGGTGATTATACTTGGTCCCCAAGTTTCCTTCTAGTCCAACAAAATATCCAAAAAAAGTGTGACATTTGGACTTCATCTGGTATTGATATTCTGCGAAGGAAAAAAACAGCAAAAATAGCAACTGGTACTGGGCACTATGTCAATATGTTAGTCCCAAAAAATCATATAAAGTTGCTATAAAATGATTATAAAACATCCAAGAACGATAATGTAACACTATCAATCAATCAAAAATTATAGATACATTGGGGACGTGTTAGCATCCTCGTGGTCCTTTATAGTCGTTCCACGACCTTTTTCTGAGTACCTCAGTATGAAAAGGGTTTCCGCTTGAGGTAGTGACCATATCTCGAGTGGATCAAACGATTGTTGATAAAGGAGAGATGTCACCTCGGTTTCAATGGCACGTGCACGGCCTCTTGTCATGGGACCACTTGGAGCTTGAGCTGACGATGATGGATCCATGGAGATGACCATGGGATGCTCCGCATCAGTTTTCTTCCCATTCTTTCCTTAAGGCGACTTATTCTAATCAGCACTAGCCCCCTCCTTACTAGAGTTGGCATCCGACTCCGAGGTGGTGGAGTTAACCACTCACAACGGTTCGCTTGAGAGTTTGAGACCATCAAGGAATTCTTTGCACAAGGATTTGATCTCGATCACCACAGAAGATTTAAGTGAGTCAATTGCCTCATTTAAATCTTCATGATAGACCGTGTTCACACCCTCGGCCTCGGGTAACTCCATAACCTTGTCCCCATCATCAACCATACTCTTTGGGTGGTAAAACCCTTAATAAAGAAACGTAGCTCTGATGTCAATGGGAAGGATCAATATGGTTGACTAGATGGGGGTTGAATAGGGAACTACCAATTTTTAGCTTTTCTTTAACAAATGAGGTAAGAACAAATACGTTATCTTGATATGCAACTAGGTGAACAACCTATATGATGCTAACAACAACCACAACAAGCAAATAACTAATACAACACAAGTAAGGCTTGCACAAAATAAAGGTAAGAGATAACCACAAGTGGAACGGTGGAGACAAGGATGTGTTACTGAAGTTCCTTTCGTTTGAGGAGAACTACGTCTCTGTTGGAGAGGTGTGGAGGCAGCATGCTCCCCAAGAAGCCACTAGGGCTACCATATTCTTCTCGCGCCCCTAGATTTTGTGAGATGTTGTGATTCCACTAGTGGGGCACTTGAAGGCAGCGACTGAACCTTTACAAACAAGGTTGGGGAAATATCCAAAACTTAATTGGAGGCTCCCAACAACACCACGAAGCTTCACCAAAACGGATTGTGGCTACGCAGTGACCTCAACCGTCTAGGGTGCTCAAACACCCAGGAGTAACAGGATTCGCAAGGGATTCGTGGGGGCAATCAAATTTCTCTTGGTGTAAATGTATATCAAGGCCTTCCCAAGCAAACCCTAGAAGATTATCACGTTGTGTTGGCCAGGGAGAGAGATCGGGCAAAAAATGGAGCTTGGAGCAATAGTGGAGCTTAGTGTTAGGAGAGCCCGTCTTCTTGGGGAAGAAGCCCCCTTTATATAGTGAGGGGGACAAATCCAACTGTTATCCTCACTCAGCATGCACATAAAGCGGTACTAACACTCCTGAGTACCGATGGGGTAGAAGAGCTAGCCACACAGGCATAGAAAGGAAAGAGGAGCAGAGGTAGTTTTGCCAGAGCGATACTACCGATGTTTGGAGCGGTACTACTTTAGATAACAGGTAGTACCACTTCCTACTGCCGCTTCGATTCCACTAAGAAATCAAGACCCAGAAAGAAGGGCGGAAGTGGTCCGGTAGTAACATGTAGTACTACCGCCAGGGAGTAGTACTACCGCGCTGAACTACTAGCTAGAAACCGCCGAGTCCATCATAAAAAATGTTGAAACCGCCAAAGCCAGCGGCACAGCCCGCAACATTGGGCCAGGGCACCAGCGCCCATAACTGGTACTACCGCTCCCCAGGGCGATACTGCCACAGATAAGATGTAGTACACCTATCTGGAGTGGTACTACCGCTTGGTTCTTTCCGGACTAGAATAAAGGCAAAGTTAGAGCTCCAAAGATGTGGGAAATGAACATGTGTGCAAAATAATGGGTACATGTTGATTCCACCCAAACCTTTCGAATGCAGACCCAAATTCATCGAAAATAAATAACAGGAAAGAAACCGTCTTCACTCTAATCCACCAACGGGCGAGAATCGTCTTGTGCCATATGATGAAATATCTGAAAGGCTTAATGCACATGATTGGGCCGAAAATGTATTGTCATCAATCACCAAAACCACTAGGGTACAAATATTCCCTTACAACTAACATTTTTCAGGAGTTCGCAGACGTATGCCCACCACATGTGCCACCTATACATCACGCATGTTTGTTGATTGTAGAGGCATTGATAATATTACTACTCGTTATCGTCATCCTATTCCTAGTATAGATGATATGTTTAATGAATTAAGTGCCTCTACCATTTTCTCCAAAGTTGATTTGCATACTGGATACCATAAAATTCATATGAAACTGTGAGATGAATGGTAAACAACATTTAAAACTAAGTTTGGATTATATGAGTGGTTAGTCATGCCTTTTGTGTTAACTAATGCACCTAGAACTTTCATGAGGTTAATGAACGAGGTTTTATGTGCTTTCAGTGGACATTTTATGGTAGTCTATTTTAATTTATATCACATCTTTGGAGGAACACTTGGACCATTTACGTGTTGTATTTATTGCTCTACGTGATACATGTTTGTTTGGTAACCTTGGGAAGTGCACCTTTTGCACACACCGGGTACCTTTTCTTGCCTATGTTGTTACTCCATGCGGAATTGAAGTTTATAAAGCCAAGACTGAATCTATTGAGAGTTAGCCGCAGCCCAAAACGGTCACACAAGTAAGGAGTTTTTTGGACTACCTGGTTCATACAAGCGTTTTGTGACAGGTTTGAGCACCATTGTTGGACCTCTCAATGATCTTACAAAGAAGGACATGCCTTTTTCTTGGGGTGCCGCACAGGAAGAAGCGTTCACAGTATTGAAAGATAAGTTTACACATGCTCCCTTACTCCAACTTCCGGATTTTAATAAGACTTTCAAGCTTGAATGTGATGCTAATGGAATTGGTTCACGAGGTATGTTATTACAAGATGGTAAACATGTTGCATACTTCTCTGAAAAATTGAGTGGGCCTAGTCTGAATAATTCTACTATTGATAAGGAATTATATGCTCTTGTTCGGACTTCAGAAACATGGCAACATTATTGATGGCCCAAAGAATATTTTATAAATTATGATGATGAATCTTTGGAACATATTAAAAGTAAAGCAAAACTGAAGTGCACACATGCTAAATGGTTTGAATTCATGGAGGATTACCCTTATAGCATTAAACACAAGAAGGGTAAAGAAAATGTTACTGATGATGCATTGTCTTGTCGTTATACTATGCTTTCCCAACTTGACTTCAAAATATATGGTATGGAGACCATAAAAGATCAATCTGTGCATGAATTTAGAGACGTGTTGCAGAATTATGAAGAAGGGATAACATGGAAAAAATGATGGGGAACACTACATGGGAAACAAAAAATTTCCTACACGCACACAAGATCTATCCATGGTGAAGACCATCTACGAGAGGGGGAGAGTGCATCTACATACCCTTGTAGATCGCTAAGCGGATTATTATATAACGTGGTTGATGCAGTGGAGCATCTTCGCAATTCAAATCGCAGCCTGTCCCGCAATCTCATCACGATCCGTCCACGATCCCATCACAATCCATCCCGATCTAGTGCCAAATGGACGACACCTCTGCGTTCAGCACACGTACGGCTCGATGACATCCTCGCCTTCTTGATCCCGTAAGAGGGGCAAAGTTGTAGATGAGTTCCGAGAGCACGACAGTGTGCTGTTAGTGGTGGTAAAATTATTTCCACAGGGTTTCGCCAAGCACAACGGAAACTATGACGGAGGATGAACTAGAGGGGTGGGGTTGCCGGCACACGGCTTGGGGAAATATTGATGTGTCCCGGTTGCTAGCCCTTCCCCTGTATTTATATGTTGAGCACTGGGGTCGTTTTTTGGACAAAGAGCCTCCTCAAAGTTGGCTTGGCACACAAAGCAAGGGTCCTCCTCGGACTCCAGGACCAAACGCCAGAGTCCTCGGTGTCTGGCCCCAAACGCCAGGGTCCCTAGCGATTGGCCCTTGGCCTTCGCAGAACTCCTTTTGCACCTTCCTAAAGCATTGTGGGTTCACCCCTTAGCCCAAATAAAGGTGTTCTCGTACCCGAACATTTCGGGAAACATCTAAAACCCCTTACGGTGAATTTTGAAACCATTTAGGAGACCAAACACTATTATCCCATATGTAAGTATTTACATCCGAACTATTCTGGAGCACCTCATCATGTCCGTGATCTCATCCGGAACTCCAAACAACCTTCGGTCACCAACATCACAACTCAGCTATACTTATATCGTCACTGAACCTTATGTGTGCAGACCGTGCTGGTTCGAGAACTATGTAGACATGACCGAGACACTCTCTGGTCAATAAAAATAGCGGGACCTGGATGCCCATATTGGCTGCTACACATTCTACGAAGATCTTTATCGATTGAACCTCTATGTCAAGGATTCAGTTAATCCCATATGTTATTCCCTTTGTCCATCGGTATGTTACTTGCCCGAGATTCGATCGTCGGTATGTCCGTACCTAGTTCAATCTCGTTACCGGCAAGTCTCTTTAAGCATTCCATAATACAAGATCTCGTGACTAACTTCTTAGTCACATTGCTTTCAAGGCCTATTGTGATGTTGTATTACTGAGTGGGCCCGGAGATGCCTCTCCGTCATACGGATTACAAATCCCACTCTCGATTCATGCCAACCCAATAGACACCTTCGAAGATACCTGTAGAGCACCTTTATAGTCATGTAGTTATGTTGCGACGTTTGATACACACAAGGTATTCCTCCGGTGTCCGGGAGTTGCATGATATCATGGTCATAGGAACACATAGATTGACATGCAGAAAACAGTAGTAATAAACTGACATGACCATATGCTATGTTTATAGTTTGGGTCTTGTCCATCGGATCATTCTCCTATTGATGTGATCCCGTTATCAAGTGACAACACTTTTCTATGGCCAAGAAACCTTGGCCATCTTTGATCAACGAGTTAGTCAACTAGATGCTCACCTATGGGGATCAACGTGATACCCTTGTGATCGTAGGGCGGGGGAAATAGCGTCAAGAGTAGACCTGACAATCAACACCCAGCAAGGCTTTTTACCCAGGTTCGGGCCGCTTACGTGTAAAACCTACGTCCTTCTCGTCTGATCGTATTAAGCGTTCTTTCGTTATTCTTTTACAATGATGATAACCGTCTTCTTGGCTAATATCCAAAAAGGTCTAACCTCTTGTGAATGAGCTAAGGGCCTCCTTTTATAGGCAAAGGGGCACCTACGGTGCTTGATGGTAGGTTCACGAGATGTTACAGTGAACCTAGAACGGTGCTTATCCTTCTACCCCTGTTAGGTGCATTATATGCATGTCTTGTCCATGTCAGCTAACTGCTGGTGAAGACATGTGTCCAGGTGTTTCGACACCCGGATGCCCCGCTGGCGCATGCGGAATGCGCTGGAACTCAGGGGCGGTGGCACTATGGCAAGGGTGGTTGCCCTCTAGTGTCTTGCCACGTCATCCCGGCAAGGGTGCTTGCTGGGGCCTTGGTGCTTCTTCTCGGCAAGGAAGCTTGTCGGGGGCTTCGCTTGTCTTCCCAGCAAGGGACGCTCTCCAGGGTCTTGTGCTAGGTGCGTTCGTCACACCCATTAAACGGACACGACCTGGGGTGTCGGGACCCCGATCCTAAGCCATAGGAATCCAGCCTGTAACACATCGCATCCCTTTGCGGTCTCACGCACGGTTAACTCCACGGCTGCAGCCTTACCTTAGGCGGGACCGTTTGCGTCTTTTGACTCACGTATGCAATAGTGTCGCTAGCATTCCAATGTCAAAGAACCTGGATCGACAAGTCTAGTCATAAACCAAAGTGGCAGTACCGCACAAGGAGAGGCATACATGACCCAACAAAGCAGGTGTCGGTCACCAGCGAGTGTAGGCGAGTCGTACCAAGCTACAAGGACTCCATTACCTCGCGTGACATTTCCCCAAAGGGGACAGACACAGCAGCTAAGAAGGACACATGCCGTTCAACCAATGTGTCCGGAGCAGTAGCGAGCTACCATGGCTCGTTGGATCACAAAGGGGCATTTCCCTGTAAGGAGTGCTACTAAAATTCACGACTAGGTAATCGAACCCCATACATATCAAGTACGACACACGTACGCATGGCATACCAATATGTATAGATACATCGATGGCATCACAACATAACCATAAACATACAAGCTTTATTTAAGAGGCTCGGAAGAGCCACACACATAATATTACACAGTAAGGGTCTCACGACCCATAATAGCGGTCATTCAATTACAAGCCAGCGGAAGTGTTTAAAACTGTGTGAGTACAGATAGGTGCAACTAGAAGGCACATGGCCTGACTATACTACAGACCCAACCTAGGGCCAGATCGTAGCTGGGACACCAGCTACTCGTCGTCGTCGATGTCTATGAAGAACCCTCCATTAGGGTCATTAGCAACCTCTGCAACATTTATTAAGCAAACATGAGTACGGTGGTACTCAGCAAGACTTTACGATAACTAACTACTCATGCAATGTATCAATAAGGTATGGTGGGGTTTCATGCGGAAAGCCAGCATTTGACTCGTGGCTAGACAACTTGCATTTTTAAATAATTTTGACAACTTGATTTCTCGCACACGAGTCCACTAACACCACAACAATACACCATCGCGGAATCATTCCGTCTCCATACGGAAATGCCGTCCGCGACACTCACGCTTATCTTGACAATTTTATGAGTAGCCATTTAAGTTATCTATGAACAACATATGTCTCCAAGTAGTCCATATCCACGGACGCGGCTATTTGAATAGATCATAACCCTGCAGGGGTGTACTTCGTCACACACGCTCTCACCACTTATCGCCATGTGCACGTCATGCACCTCGGCAACCTTCAAGCGGAAGCCCAGCGAGGGAGTCGGCCACGACCGTTAACCACACTAGTACCTATTCCAGGTTTATCGCCTATATGAGAGTAACCCGTACGGAAGTCCGGCCGAGGTTTCCGCCACGGCCTCAAACGATGTGCGCAGGGTTCCCAAGCCCACCATCCGGGTGCCACTTGGTACACCGTGCCACTGCCTACCGCATCACAGCCCACCTCTCAGGTCAGCGCTATGCACGGCCTCCAGCATGACTATAAACACCAGAAACTACTTGCAACTCCTGGACCGAATACTAAGCGATTAATAAGTCGAGAGGGTCAATTAAGTATCCCAACGTGTGGTTGTATCTAGTCTTGGATTACATACACGGAACTCAGTTCCTAAGGACGGTTCCAATGAAACAACCCGCCATGTACTCCTACGCAGCCTTTCACCGGTACCTTTACAAAATCAGGTTCAACACACAAGCTTTGCTTACCGAACACATTCTCACAATTTTGTTCATCTCCCAGATGACAGACCATACACAATCTAAGCGTAGCATGCATAGCAGGATAAGGCACATCATGGCTCAAGCAAGTACCAGGTATGCTAGGTTGCAAGGTTCAGCTATTTACTGTGATAAGGATAAGTCATGCAAAGGAAGTGGGTTCAGTTAACGTGGCAAAAGAATTTGAAGCATTTGATCCTAATGCAATAAGTAAGTGCAGGAGCAAGAACATGGGAGTTATCGGAATGATCAAAATGGTTGCTTGCCTTGTTGCTCAGAGGAGTGACAATATCCGTTAGACAGATATTCGGTGGAATCCGGGAGAGCGGAGCCTACCGAAAGGAATGACAACAATCAATATCAAACATATGCAATCAAGATGATGCATGAGCATGGCATGAGGACGCAAGGTGATATACTATTATAGCTAACATGTATTAGGTTTGAAGTTGATTTGAATCAAATTCAAATATCACTTCAAACGAGGTATTCTCGGATACCATTTTAATTGATTCGACCTGATGCTCAGATCAACTTGCTTTTAACATGCATGGGATGACATGTTAGTTTGCTGGTTTGTAGTTAGGACAGTGTTTGATCATGTCATTTACTGTGAAATTTAAATATTTTCCCAAATTCCATCTACAAAGTATTTATAAGAATTAACTTATTCATTAATCTACATGTTCGGGTTTTGTAACATTTTCAAACATGTTTGAAAATGACATATTCAGATTCCTTGAATTGTTGTGATACTTTTTCATATATAAATTATTTTCATTGGAGTTACAGATTAATTTCTTTGAATTTTAGAAGTTTTAACATTTTTCTGGAATTCTTTTAAATCAGAAAACTCTTTATTGCATCAGCATGACATCAGCAGGTCCAACTGGCCGTCGAATGTCAAACCTGACCAGTGGGACCCACTAGTTAGTGACTCTGGTCAGTTTTAGATTAGAATTAATATTAATTAGCTAATTAATCTCACTGGACCCACATGTCAGTGACTTATTAAATTATTTGATTTTATTTTATTTTTCCAGATTATCCAGAGGCTGGCCCCACACGTCAGTGGCTTAGGCGAGCTGAGATCCACCGGCGGCGAGGTCGTCCTCGCCGGCGGGGAGCCTCCGGCGACCACCAGTACGGTGGAGGGCATCGGAAACTCGCCTCCAACGACGAAACTCACGACAGAGACCATGGGGAGAACGACCACTGGACGGTGCGCATGATGGGACAAACCCCAGGGGCTGGGGTGGCCGGAATCATCGCCGGCGACGAGCTTGGCGGAGACTAAATTTGGCCATCGTCGAAGCCATCGATTATAGGGTCAAAACGCGCGGTGCTGGGCTCCTATAGCATCTACGTGATTTCCTGAGGCTGCTGGTGGCCTTAGACGGACCAACCCTTCACCGGAGGGCTACCGACGACGAGCTGCAGCGGCGGTCCTTGTCGGGCTCCGGTGGAACTAGGCCTAGAGGAGGGGATCGACGGGGAGATCTTAGGGGAAAGTTGCGCAAGCTCACGAGGAGTGCAGAGGAGGGCTTAGACGGCTCGGGGAAGCACTGAGGGCGACGAATCGAGCAGATCTCGCCGGCGGCCGAAGGTTGAAGACGACGGTGCCGTGCGTGTTGCAGGGCTCGGGGAGGCTTCGGCTTCTGCAGGGAGGACCAGCTCGTCGAGGCGGAGCTAATGGCACACTCGGAATGAAGATCCTATGGCTAGGGGCACGGGCAGCTCGAACTTGAGCTCCTGTCAATGGCGGCAGAGGGGATCGGGAGAACCGAGAGGAGAGGGGGAAGAATGAGCACGGGAATGGATAGCTACGAGCTCGGGGAGGTTATCCATGTGCTTGCCAGCGCGAAGCGGCGGCCAGGCAGGCAGGGAGGTGCGTGGAGGCGCGCTGCGACGCGGCGGCCACCTCCTGCTCCTACTGGCGAGGAGGAAGACGGCAGCGCTACTGGGCCGGGCTGAGGTGAGCGACAGGTAGTTCTTTTCTCTTTTTTTCTGTTTTGTTTCTGTTTTTCTATTTCATTGATTTACTATTTATTTCAGCTCCAAATTGTTTGTAAAAACTATGTTGAACACCCCAGAATATTTGTTGGAATATTTCCAACCATTCCTAAAGTTTTCAATATTTTTGAAAGCTTAAAGTTTCTGATTTGAAATTTTAAACTTGAAAACAGTAGCTTTTTGCATTTATTTAAAATGCTTAAAGTATCAAGAAAATGGTTTTCTTCATTGCTTATTTACTTCCAAGAATTATCAGTAAGATTGAACTTTTCTTGAGGCCATTTTGGGTTCATTCATTTTAACTAGTTTGAAATTTCCTTTAATTTGAGAAGTGGCTAGGGTTTGTTGAATTTTCCTGCACCACTTACTTTGTTCTTGTTGAAAATTTCCTAGATGCAATGCAAAGAAAATATGAGCACAAAGCTAACTCGATTAAGGTGTCAGGGATGTGACAACTCACCCCCACTCAAAAGAATCTCGTCCCGAGATTTAGAAGTCGTCGGGAATAACGCAGGATACTCAAGTCGGAGACGATCCTCTCTTTCCCAAGTTACCTCCTTTTCAGAATGATTTAACCATTGAACTTTAAGAAACTTAAGGTTTCGACGTCCAGTGGTACGCTCAGCTTGATCAAGAATACGCACGGGGTATTCTCAGTATCAAAGGTTATCTTGGAGATCAAGCGTTTCGTGGTCCACTTCACGGATAGGATCCGAAAAGCAACGCCTGAGTTGCGAGACGTGGAAGACATCATGAACCTTGGAAAGATGCGGAGGAAGTTCCAACTGGTAGGCAACTTCTCCTCGTTTGGCAAGAATGCGAAAAGGACCAATGTAACGAGGAGCCAACTTGCCCTTGATACCGAATCGATGGGTACCCTTCAAAGGTGTAACCCGAAGGTAAGCCTTCTCGTCAACTTCAAAGGTCACAGCCTTATGATGACGATCATATTGGCTCTTTTGACGAGATTGGGCTGTTTTCAACTTTTCACGAATAATGCGAACCTTCTCTTCTGCATCCTCGATCATATCCGAGCCAAAGAGTTGCCTCTCTCCGGTTTCTGACCAATTAAGAGGTGTTCGACATCTTCGTCCATAGAGAACTTCAAAGGGAGCTTTGCCCAAGCTTGATTGATAACTACTGTTATAAGAGAATTCGGCGAATGGAAGGCACTTCTCCCAATTCATACCGAATGATATAACACAAGCTCGGAGCATATCTTCTAGGATTTGATTCACTCTTTCTACTTGACCACTTGATTGGGGATGGAAAGCAGTGCTAAAAGATAAGTGAGTCCCCATGGCATTCTGAAAACTTTCCCAGAAGCGAGAAGTAAAGATACTCCCACGGTACGTGTTAATCTCCAAGGGAACACCATGAAGAGACACTATTCGAGAGATATATAACTCCGCTAGCTGGCTAGTTGTTATACTCACACGAACGGCAAGAAAATGAGCCACTTTGGAAAGACGGTCAATGACCACAAAGATAGCATTATTTCCTTTCTTGGTCTTGGGAAATCCGGTAATGAAATCCATACTAACGTTATCCCATTTCCATTCAGGAATAGCTAGAGGTTGAAGGGTGCCAGAAGGCCTTTGATGGTCTGCCTTAACTCGACGACAAACGTCGCAGTTATCAACGAACTCAGCAATTTCTCTCTTCATCCTAGTCCACCAGAACCTCTGGCGTAGGTCCTGATACATCTTAGTACTACCGGGATGAATGGTGAGAGGAGAATCATGAGCCTCCTTAAGGAGAAATTGCCGCAGACGTTTGCTCTTAGGAACCACTAAACGGTTCTGAAAGAACACAACACCTTTCTCATTGATGGAGAAATCCCTAGCGTTACCGCTAGCAATATTGTCCTTGATACGGGGTATACCCTTATCATAAGCCTGCACGGCTATGATTTGATCCATAAGAGTAGGCTCCGCCACCAGGGTAGAAAGGAATCCTTGAGGAACAATATGAAGATTCATCTTCCGAAATTCCTCATAGAGATGTGGTTGACCTTGTTGTAGCATCAAATTGTTACAATAAGATTTACGACTTAGTGCATCGGCCATAACATTGGCCTTCCCCGGGGTGTAAGTTATCCCTAAGTTGTAATTCGAGATCAACTCAACCCACCGTCTTTACCTGAGATTCAAATCCGGCTAGGTGAAGATATATTTCAGACTTTGGTGATCACTGAAAATTTCGCAACGATTACCCAAAAGGTAATGTCGCGTGGTTTTTAGTGCATGGACCACGGCTGCAAGCCTAAGGTCATGTGTGGGATAATTATCGTCATGTGGACGCAACTGTCGAGATGCGTATGCGATCACATGACGATCTTGCATGAGAATGGAACCTAATCCTTGTCGCGAGGCGTCGCAATAGATAACAAAGTCCTTAGAAAAATCTGGTGGTAGCAACACAGGTGCGGAAGTCAGGCGTCTTTTCAGTTCCTGAAAACTATGCTCACACTGTGGTGTCCACTCGAACTTTTTATCCTTCTTGAGGAGCTCAGTTAGAGGCTTTCCAACCTTGGAGAAATTCTCGACAAAGCGGCGACAGTAGCTCGCTAGACCAAGAAAACTCCTAACTTGCTTAACCGATTCAGGTTGAGTCCAATCAAGGACAGCTTGAACTCTCTCGGGATTGACAACAATACCCTTACCAGAGATTACGTGACCTAGATAGGTCACTTCTGGTAACCAAAATTCACATTTTGAAAACTTGGCATAAAGGCGATGCTCTCAAAGTTTCATCAATACCAGCCTTAGATGCTCGGCATGTTCTTGTTCGTTCTTCGAGTAGATGAGAATATCATCGAGGTATACCACGACGAATTTATCCAAATACTCCATGAAGATTGAATTCATCAGACGAGAGAAGGTGGCTGGGGCATTGGTTAAATCGAAGGACATGACGGTGTACTCGTATTGGCCATAACGAGTAACAAAAGCCGTTTTTGAATGTCCCCGTTCTTGATCTTGATTTGATGGTATCCCAACCTCAAATCCATTTTGGAGAAGACTGAGGATCCAGCGAGCTGATCGTACATATCATTGATCCTGGGGAGCGGATACTTGTTCTTTATGGTGACCAGATTTACTAGTCGGTAATCTACAACCATCCGATCCGTTCCGTCTTTCTTCTTGACGAAGAGGATGAGGCAAGCCCAAGGAGAAGAGCTAGGACGAATGAAACCTTTATTCAAGGCCTCATCTAGTTGCTTCTTAAGTTCGTCTAGCTCCATGGATGCCATCTTATATGGTCTTCTGGCTATTGGGACAGTTCCCGGAACAAGATCTATCACAAACTCTACATCTCTGTCAGGTGGAATTCCTGGCAGTTCCTCTGGAAAAACATCCGGGAAGTCACGGACTACCGGAATGTCTTCAAGTTCCGGAAGAGGGTTGGCATTTAAGGAATAGAGTTGGCATTTGGCAACCCGAGTAGAGACATTTACTATCTCACCCGAGGGATGGGTAAGCTGGACATTTCTAGAATGCGTATCAATCTTGGCATAGTGAGCTGACATCCAGTCCATACCCAAGATGATATTAATATCCGAAGATTTCAAGGCTATCAATGAGGCTAGAAAAACTAGCCTGTCTACTAGAATTTCATTGTCATAGGTTATCCTAGAGGTTTGCCATTTACTACCAGGAGTTTGGAAAACCAATGGAATTGGCATATCACAAAAAGACATGTTATGCAACTGTGCATAACCTTCTGAAATGAAAGAATGAGAAGACCCAGTGTCAAAGAGAACAGACGCTGGGTGATGATTAACAAGAAGCGTACCCAGTATGACGTCGGGATCCTGTGCAGCTTCTTCTGCTGAGACATAGTTCACACGGCCACGTGCAAGAGTTGGCTTCACATAGTAAGCTTTGCCCGACTTGCCTTGCCCGACGGACTTTCCGGGTTGCTTGGCACCCACATTTTGAGGACACTCACGGGAATAGTGCCCTAGTTCTCCACACTTGTAGCATATCACTTGGTTGGCACGTGGTGCAGCATTGCTAGCTGGACCACCATAGGTTTTTGCTGGAGGGTTGGTTTGATTTGTCTGAGGCGCCGCGTAGGATTGCCTCGGAGTGTATCTTGGCGGCAGAGAACTATTCGGAACCCACAGCCTGCGTTTTGGAAACGCGGAACCAGATGACGAGCCAAAGTCACGGGAGTGCTTCCTTGTGGCTTCAATGTCAGTATGACCGGTCTCGGCACTGATCGCCTTGTTGACCAGGGCTTGAAAGCTTGCACACTAGTGGAGGCGCAGATCACGACGAAGCTCAGGGCTCAGACCCTTACGGAATCTTGCTTGCTTCTTGGCGTCAGTAGACACCTCCTCTGTTGCATAGCGGGCAAGGTTACCGAACTCGCGGCTATAGGCATCCACGGTCAACTTACCCTGAGTAAAAGCACAAAACTCCTCTCTGTTTTTGTCCATCAGGCCCTCTGGAATATGGTGCAGACGAAAGGTTGCGCTGAAGTCTGCCCATGTGGCTGCTGGTTCAGCAGGACGCATAGCTTCAAAGTTCTCCCACCAAAAATTGGCGGGTCCTTCCTGGAAATACGCCGCAAAGGTCACCTTGTCAGCCTCAGAAACATTCATAGAGCAAATCTTGCGTGCGATGCTGCACAGCCAGTCATCAGCGTCGAGGGGATCGACAGAATGATGAAAATTTGGAGGATTCAGCTTCACAAAGTCGTTGAGGGACACTGCAGCATTCCTAGGCTGACGAGACGTATTCTCCTCAATACGCTCTAACAGTCGGTTGGTCTCCCTTTTGTTTCTCTCTTCGTCAAGCATAACTTCCACCAGAGAGGGCGTGTGAGGCAGGTCTTCCTGCGACGCTTGACTACCCTCGCCTTGCTCATGAGCAGGGGCACGGTTCAACCTGGTGAACACCATCCTGACAAACAAACTCACAACTTAGACTAATATCATATCAATACTAGCTATGGATTAAGAATGTACTGAACACACGGAATGCGGAAATGAATATCCGAACAGCATGGTAACAAGCAACTGCTATATATACACCATGGTTCATACACACCCTTACATAGTTCAGTACAACCTTAACCAAAGAGCAAACTACTGAAATTATGAAACTACTCATCAGAGGCTTACAAGCTTCCTATACATTATTTATCTAGGCCTCCGGAATTCATTTCACATCACAGGCATACTTCACAAGTCACGCAGGACTGTGAATGTACGACTACTACCATACTATCCTTCCGCTCACAACTCAGGCATCCGCATAGAGCATCTCATAGAGATTACCTCCATGACCTGGAAGCTCAACCTGCAGATCAGGAAACACTCTGGCCTGAGACCCCTGGGATCCATAAGGACACGGATGTGGCGTTGGTCCCCTGACTGGTGGTAAGAGGGGTCCCCGAAGAGGGGTGACTCCTCCTATAGCTGGCCAGTCAACGTGGGCCGGAAGATGGGTCCTAACAGGGTTCAGCATATCCATATCTCCGTACCCTGTCTGGACTACCGGTGCTAGCTGCGTCAAAGTCGTCCACAGACGGGCACGGGTAGCATAAAGCTCCATGCGGAGAGCACGAGCATCCCTGTCTCTGTTCTCTAGCATCTCAACAGTGGACTGCAGTAGTGGATCCTCCATAGAAGAATCAAAATAGACTCCGCTGAGGTATCCCTCTTCACCAGGATGAAAGGCCGGAACATAGCAGAACTCTGAATTCTGCAGCAGTGCATGTCTCGCTCTCATAATGGTCAGCATTGAATAGGCAGCATCTTGTACTGCCATGTCAACAGTGACTCCCAACCCATAGGACCAATGGGTAGGGTCCTCAGCTCCAGGGTAGTCTGGGAATACCCTAACAGTGCAGATATACTGGCTCTGGTTGAAGTCTCGGTACTGTTCCTCCACTGTGTACTCGGGGTACCAGCGTTAACCGCACACCGACATCACCCTGACCAGCATGGCCGTATGACCTGGCACATCAATGCACCTGGTCAGACGTACCACCTGACGAGAAGGACGGCCAGGCATCTGTAAATAGAGAGTAATGCAAAGCATTAGAGCTCCGAATGCAAAATTGGGCAGCATAACGGCTGTAAATGCTCAAAAACAAATTTTGAGACAACCCAAAAATGGAATAGCGTAACCACTTAACTATCAAGTTCAATTCTCTGATCATCAAACTTACTTCCTTTTTCCTAGGAATGAAAGAAACCCAAATATCTCTCGACCCGTAGTCCTATAATCTACCGATCAGAAACACGAGCCTAGAAGAAGATGAGTAACCTAGTCCTTAATTCCGGCAGAAAAGACGAGGATGACCAGAATAAAATAACTTGAGAAGAGAACAAGAGTATTACATTCCCTTCCACAAACAATTCCCTTATATATAACTAAAGCAATTCTAGACTCAACTTTGACCAGTTTGGCTTAGTAATCCTACAGTCAGTCAGGCATTGATACCAACGCTGCTGGGACCCCGATCCTAAGCCATAGGAATCCAGCCTGTAACACATCGCATCCCTTTGCGGTCTCATGCACGGTTAACTCCACGGCTGCAGCCTTACCTTAGCCGGGACCGTTGGCGTCTTTTGCCTCACGTATGCAATAGTGTCGCTAGCATTCCAATGTCAAAGAACCCGGATCGACAAGTCTAGTCATAAACCAAAGTGGCAGTACCGCACAAGGACAGGCATACATGACCCAACAAAGCAGGTGTCGGTCACCAGCGAGTGTAGACGAGTCGTAGCAAGCTACAAGGACTACATTACCTCGGCTGACATTTCCCCAAAGGGGACAGACACAGCAGCTAAGAAGGACACATGCCGGTCAACCAATGTGTCAGGAGCAGTAGCGAGCTACCATGGCTCGTTGGATAACAAAGGGGCATTTCCCTGTAAGGAGTGCTACTAAAATTCACGACTAGGTAATCGAACCCCATACATATCAAGTACGACACACGTACGCATGGCATACCGATATGTATAGATACATCGATGGCATCACAACATAACCATAAACATACAAGCTTTATTTAAGAGGCTCGGAAGAGCCACACACATAATATTACACAGTAAGGGTCTCACGACCCATAATAGCAGTCATTCAATTACAACCCAGCGGAAGTGTTTAAATCTGTCTGAGTACAGACAGGTGCAACTAGAAGGCACATGGCCTGACTATACTACAGACCCAACCTAGGGCCAGATCGTAGCTGGGACACCAGCTACTCGTCGTCATCGATGTCTATGAAGAACCCTCCATTAGGGTCATTAGCAACCTCTGCAACATTTATTAAGCAAACATGAGTACGGAGGTACTCAGCAGGACTTTAGGATAACTAACTACTCATGCAATGTATCAATAAGGTATGGTGGGGTTTCATGCGGAAAGCCAGCATTTGACTCGTGGTTAGACAACTTGCATTTTTAAATAATTTTGACAACTTGATTTCTCGCACACGAGTCCACTAACACCACAACAATACACCATCGCGGAATCATTCCGTCTCCATACGGAAATGCCATCCGCGACACTCACGCTTATCTTGACAATTTTATGAGTAGCGATTTAAGTTATCTATGAACAACATATGTCTCCAAGTAGTCCATATCTGCGGACGTGGCTATTCGAATAGATCATAACCCTGCAGGGGTGTACTTCGTCACACACGCTCTCGCCACTTATCGCCATGTGCACGTCATGCACCTCGGCAACCTTCAAGCGAAAGCCCAGCGAGGGAGTCGGCCACGACCGTTAACCACACTAGTACCTAGTCCACGTTTAACGCCTATATGAGAGTAACCCGTACGGAAGTCCGGCCGAGGTTTCCGCCACGCCCTCAAATGATGTGCGCAGGGTTCCCAAGCCCACCATTCGGGTGCCACTTGGTACACCGTGCCACTGCCTACCGCATCACAGCCCACCTCTCAGGTCAGCGCTATGCACGGCCTCCAGCATGACTATAAACACCAGAAACTACTTGCAACTCCTGGACCGAATACTAAGCGATTAATAAGTCGAGAGGGTCAATTAAGTATCCCAACGTGTGGTTGTATCTAGTCTTGGATTACATACACGGAACTCAGTTCCTAAGGACGGTTCCAATGAAACAACCCGCCATGCACTCCTACACAGCCTTTCCCCGGTACCTTTACCAAATCAGGTTCAACACACAACCTTTGCTTATCGAACACATTCTCACAATTTTGTTCATCTCCCAGATGACAGACCATACACAACTCTAAGCATAGCATGCATAGCAGGATAAGGCACATCATGGCTCAAGCAACTACCAGGTATGCTAGGTTGCAAGGTTCAGCTATTTACTGTGACAAGGATAGGTCATGCAAAGGAACTGGGTTCAGTTAACGTGGCAAAAGCATTTGAAGCATTTGATACTAATGCAATAAGTAAGTGCAGGAGCAAGAACATGGGAGTTATCGGAATGATCAAAATGGTTGCTTGCCTTGTTGCTCAGAGGAGTGACAATATCCGTCAGACGGATATTTGGTGGAATCCGGGGGAGCGGAGCCTACCGAAAGGAATGACAACAATCAATATCAAACATATGCAATCAAGATGATGCATGAGCATGGCATGAGGACGCAAGGTGATATACTATTATAGCTAACATGTATTAGGTTTGTAGTTGATTTGAATCAAATTCAAATATCACTTCAAAAGAGGTATTCTCGGATACCATTTTAATTGATTCGACGTGATGCTCAGATAAACTTTCTATTAACATGCATGGCATGACATGTTAGGTTGCTGGTTTGTAGTTAGGACAGTGTTTGATCATGTCATTTAAAGTGAAATTTAAATATTTTCCCAAATTCCATCTACAAAGTATTTATAAGAATTAACTTATTCATTAATCTACATGTTTGGGTTCTATAACGTTTTCAAACATGTTTGAAAATGACATATTCAGATTCCCTGAATTTTTCTGATACTTTTTCATATATAAATTATTTTCATTGGAGTTACAGATTAATTTCTATGAATTTTAGAAGTTTTAACATTTTTCTGGAATTCTTTTAAATCAGAAAACTCTTTATTGCATCAGCATGACATCAGCAGGTCCAACTGGCCGTCGAATGTCAAACCTGACCAGTGGGACCCACTGGTCAGTGACTCTGGTCAGTTTTGGATTAGAATTAATCTTAATTAGCTAATTAATCTCACTGGACCCACATGTCAATGACTTATTAAATTATTTGATTTTATTTTTATTATTCCAGATTATCCAGAGGCTGGCCCCACACGTCAGTGGCTCAGGCCAGCTGAGATCCACCGGCGGCGAGGTCGTCCTCGCCGGCGGGGAGCCTCCGGCGACCACCAGTACGGTGGAGGGCATCAGAAACTCGCCTCCGACGACTAAAATCACGGTAGAGACCATGGGGAGAACGACCACTCGACGGGGCGCACGATGGGACAAACCCCAGGGAATGGGGTGGCCGGAATCAACGCCGGCGACGAGCTTGGCGGCGACCAAGTTCGGCCATCGTCCAAGCCATCGATTATAGGGTCAAAACGCGTGGGGCTGGGCTCCTATAGCATCTACGTGATGTCCTGAGGCTACCGGCGACGAGCTGCAGCGGCGGTCCTTGTCGGGCTCCGGTGGAACTAGGCCTAGAGGAGGGGATCGACGGGGAGATCTTAGGGGAAAGTTGCGCAAGCTCATGAGGAGTGCAGAGGAGGGTTTAGACGGCTCCGGGAAGGACTGAGGGCGACGAATCGAGCAGATCTCGCCGGCGGCCGAAGGTTGAAGACGACGGTGCCGTGGACGTTGCAGGGCTCGGGGAGGCTTCGGCTTCTGCAGGGAGGACCAGCTCGTCGAGGCGGAGCTAATGGCACACTCGGAATGAAGATCCTATGGCTAGGGGCACGGGTAGCTCGAGCTCGAGCTCCTGTCAATGGCGGCAGAGGGGATCGGTAGACCGAGAGGAGAGGGGGAAGAATGAGCACGGGAATGGATAGCTACGAGCTCGGGGAGGTTATCCCCGTTCTTGCCAGCGCGAAGCGGCGGCCAGGCAAGCAGGGAGGTGCGTGGAGGCGCGCGGCGGCCACCTCCTGCTCCTACTGGTGAGGAGGAAGACGGCAGCGCTACTGGGCCGGGCTGAGGTGAGCGACAGGTAGTTCTTTTCTCTTTTTTTTCTGTTTTGCTATTTCATTGATTTACTATTTATTTCAGCTCCCAAATAGTTTGTAAAAACTTTGTTGAACACCCCAGAATATTTGTTGGAATATTTCCAACCATTCCTAAAGTTTTCAATATTTTTGAAAGCTTAAAGTTTCTGATTTCAAATTTGAAACTTGAAAACAGTAGCTTTTTGCATTTATTTAAAATGCTTAAAGTATCAAGAAAATGGTTTTCTTCATTGCTTATTTACTTCCAAGATTTATCAGTAAGATTGAACTTTTCTTGAGGCCATTTTGGGTTCATTGATTTTAACTAATTTGAAATTTCCTTTCATTTGAGAAGTGGCTAGGGTTTGTTGAATTTTCCTTCACCACTTACTTTGCCCTTGTTGAAAATTTCCTAGATGCAATGCAAAGAAAACATGAGCACAAGGCTAACTTTATTAAGGTGTCAGGGATGTGACATGGGGTGTTTTCCCGACAAGGCAGGCTTGCCAGGCCCTTGGATGCCTTGGGGGTGAGTCTTGTCTGGATTCTGCCGCGCCCTACCGTCAGGGGCTCTTCGCGCCCATGCACAAGTATGGGGCACTAGAGACCCTAGCCTTTAGTGCACCAATAGGAGCCCCCGGGCGTGGGCCACACACGCGCGCGGAGCGTTGGTGGGCCAGGCCCAAAGAGGTGTACGGGCCTTCGCGGGTGGATCTGCTAGCGGTTGCCTTTCCCCACACTGTGCATCGGATGCGCGAAGTGGGAGGTCGTGTGCAGAGTGGTCTCTCCGCCCCCTGAAATGCCTCTGCCATGTGCGTGGCTTGCGCAGTCATTGATGGACATGTGGCAGTCGAGGCCTTAAAAGGCGCAGTAGCGGTTGGGCCCGCCCGTGCATGCATTGGCGCATCAGGGCGGTTCTCTGTTCTCCCGTGAGCTCGAGTCATTGGTCGTAGAGGGCGGTGGCTTCTAAAGTAAGGGAGGCTAGCCCTCGCGCCCCGTCCTATAAATTGGGAGGGGTTTGCGTGGGGTTTTTCTCACTCAACTCCCCTCGAATCTGCCAACTCCTCGATCTTGGCCTTCTGAATCTTCTTGTGTGTGTTGGTGGTGCTTGCGCCTAACCATGGTTAGGGGACGGGGTCGGCCACCGTGTGTCATGAGGGCGGCCAGCGGACCCCATTCGGATCATGCCACGGCTTCTGAGGGTGCCGCGACGGAAGGCGGCCCGAACACCCGTGGTGGAAGAAGGGCGAGGGGTCGTGGTCGCCACGGAGGTCGATCCCGGTGGAGGCGGAGCGCTACTCCAACGCCTCCGCCTTCCCCGGGGCTTGCTCCTGTGGTGGCCCATGTGGGAAGGAAGCCGATGGAGTTCCTTGTCCAACTATGAGGGCCCATCTGGTCCCGCCTCTGACTCCGTGGTATCTTCGCCGAGGCAATGGAAGGAGAGGGGGCTGACCCTGTGGCTCCGCATGCACGGCTACGACAATGGTGCCATGCCAGTGGTTGCGGAGCGCACTCGCCCTCGAACCCTGTTCCTCGGCCGTAGGTGGAAAGGCTTTGTCCGCGCCCACAGCCTTTGGGACATGCATGTTCTCCGCTTCAAGAGGGTGGCGGGGAACACGCTCTCCGTCAAGCTGCATGGGAGCTCGACTGCGCTTCTCGGCTGCTGCGAAGAAAGCTCGAGCGGGACTGAAAGCCCTTCCTTGCGTGGGAGTAGCAAGGAAGGGACGGGCGATGACGACAATAGAAGCAGGTCAGGTTCCCTGTAGTCATTGTCTGCATGAGGGGGCCTGCCTTCGGGCTAACCGCTGGTCGTACCAGTGTTGTCAGACTGCCGCTCGCCCTTTCCCGTGCCGGACCGACCGGAGCCACCTCATCTTCCCATCAGCGCCCGGACTTCTGCTCCTCCATCTCTTCGGGCGCCGTTCTCCTCCGTGCAATGCAGGTCCCAGGGGAACCAGCCTGGATCGCGCGGAGGGCCGCTCCTCGTCTTCCCGAGCTCCAGTCCGGCGAGCATAGTTCCTCGCCAAGGACAGAAGTTCTAGGTTAGAGTAGATCATATCATCCATGTGACATCTTTGAGAAATGCCCCAAACAGATGAATGAAAAGACTATGTTTCCCTCTTTCGATTCCGTTCTTTGTATGACTTGATCTTGCATAATCTCGGAGCTTGCCGGCGACTACCGGCAAGGCTCCTTGCCACATTTGGTGCAATCAGGGAAATCGCTAAGCGCGGCTTGAGATGAGATCGGTTGCTACATAGTCGCTTGCTCTGTTGATCAGGTTCGCAACTATTTGAAGGCCCTCTGTGGCCATTCAGGTCGTTTGAACAAGTTTGAAACAAAGACAAGGTGCACCGAGCTTTGGGAAGGTCCTAGTACGCGCAAACTCCTCACACAAAGATTTGAAACTTTCGAAGGGAAAAGCAAAGGATCTATCTACTTCAAGTCTGAATCTCAAACTTAAAAACTTATCTGTTTGCGTTGTGGTTGCGAGGCGCCTGGATCTTTTTCCGGGGCGTCGGACCCCTCGGCAAGCAGGGAATTACTGCTCCTGGCGGTCTCTTCTACGGGAAGGATTTCTTGCCGACGGTCCATGACTGTCGCTTGGAGGAAGATCCAGCCAGGGTGTAACCCTTTGCTTTTCTCTTGCTAGGTCGTGCTTGCAGAGCCCCCGAGCACGTCTTTAGGCGACGATGCGACACTCTGAGGGGCGCAACATTCGCACTAGAGTGTGCGCGGGGGCTTTGGGACCATGTGGCGCATCCACAACGGCTATGCATCGCTCCGTGGAGGTGCGTCCACCGGAGTATGCGCCGGGTCCTCGGTGAAGCTCCCAGGAATGCACTCGACAGCTGCGCGTTGGCCACGCGAGCGACGCATCAGCCTGATGTTGCTGCTCTTGGATCCTCCGCCTCCCCGCCCCGCTTGTGCGTGTAGAAACGCGCTTGCGCAGGCCTTGGGAAGTCGTAGCAGAATAGGGCGCCCGCCACGGTACTACGTTTTCAGAGGAACGCGACATAGCGCCCAAACTTCGATGGAGCCGGCATTGGGCCTGCTCCGATTCACGCGTCTCTTACCCGCACCCTACCTCACGCGCCGAAGATGTCGGTGATTCTAGGTCGACACCTATGGGGATCAACATGATACCCTTGTGATCGTAGGGCGGGGAAAAACAGCGTCAAGAACAGACCTAACGATCAACACCCGGCAAGCCTTTTTACCCAGGTTCGGGCCGCTTACGCGTAAAACCCTATGTTATGCTCGTCTGATTGTATTAAGAATTCTTTCGTTATTCGTTTAAAATGATGATAACCGTCTTCTTAGCCAATCTCCGAAAAGTTCTAACCTCTTGTGAGTGAGCTAAGGGCCTCCTTTTATAGGCAAAGTGGTCACCTACAGTGCTTGATGGTAGGTTCACGAGATGTTAAAGTGAACCTAGAGCGGCGCTTATCCATCTAAGTCTGTCAGGTGCATTAAATGCACGTCTAGTCCATGTTCGCTAAGTGTTTGCGAAGACGCCCCGCTGGCGCATGCGGAATGTGCTAGAACTCGGGGGGCGGTGGCACTGTGGCAAGGGCGGTTTCCCTCTAGTGTCTTGCCACGTCATCTCGGCAAGGGTGCTTGCCGGGGCCTTGGTGCTTCATCTCGGCAAGGAAGCTTGCCGGGGGCTTCAGCTGTCTTCCTGGTGAGGGAGGCTCGTCGGGGTCTTGTGCTAGGTGCATTTATCACGCCCATTAAACGGACGCGGCCTTGGGTGTCTTCCCGGCAAGGCAGGCTTGTCGGGGCCATGGATGCCTTGGGGGTGAGTCTTGTCTGGATTCCGCTGCGCCCTACCGTCAGGGGATCTTCACGCCCGTGCACAAGTCTGGGGCACTAGAGACCCCAGTCTTTGGTGCACCGACAGTGTGTGTTCTATGTATCCACACATGTATTTGAGTTTCCAGTCAATACGACTCTAGCATGGATAATAAACGATTATCATGAATAAGGAAATATAATAATAACCAATTTATTACGGCCTCTAGGTCATATTTCCAACAGTCTCCGACTTGCACTAGAGTCAATAATGTAGTTCACATCTCTATGTGATTGTAATGAATCTAACACCCATACAGTTCTAGGGTCTGATCATGTCTTGCCAGTGAGAAAGGTTTTTGGCCAATGGGTCTGAACCTTTCAAATCCGTGTGTGCTTTACAAATCTCTATGTCATGTTGTAGATGCTCCTACCACGCGCCATTTCAAATTATTCCAAATGTTTGTTCCACTATACGAATTCAGTTTACTACTCTGAGTCATCTCGATGTAACCCTTTACGACTTAATCTTTTATCACCTCCATAATCGAGAAAATTCCTTAGTCCACTAGTTACTAAGGATAACTTTTGACCGATGTCCACTAATCCATTCCTGGATCACTTTTTGTACCCCTTGGGAGATTAATTGCAAGGCACACATCAGGTGCGGTAAACAGCATGGCATACTATAGAGCCTATGGCTAAGGCATAGGGGACGACCTTCGTCCTTTCTCCTTTTTCTACCATGGTCGATCTTTGAGTCCTACTCCAATTCACACCTTACAACATAGCCAAGAAATCCTTCTTTGCCGATCTATTTCAAACTCTTTCAAAAAAACTTGTCAAGGCATGTATTTCATTAGTTTTATCAATGTTCAACTAGCTTAATCCAGGTTTTCCTTTGAAAAACACTTTTGAAACAACCCTATATGCTTTCCAGAAATTCTACATCATTTTGGATCAACAATATGTCAACCACATATACTAATCAGAAATTCTATAGTGCTTCCACTCACTTCCTTGGAAATACAAGTTCTCATAAACCTTGTATAAACCCAAAAGCTTTGATCATCTCATCAAAGCATATATTGCAACACCGAGATGCTTGCTCCAATCCATAGAAGGATTGTTGAAGCTTGCATACTTGTCAGCATCCTTAGGATCAACAAAACCTCCTGGTTGTATCACATACAACCTTCCCTCGAGGAAACCGTCGAGGAAACAATATTTTGACATCTTATCTGCAAGATTTCATAAATAATGTAGCAAATACTAACGTAATTCCAACAGACTTTTAGCATCGCTACGAGTGAGAAAGTCTCATCATAGTCAACTCTTTGAACTTGTCGGAAACATCTTTGCGACAAGTCTAGCTTTCTTAATGGAGACATTTAACATCATCGTTCGTCTTCCTCTTATAGATCCATCTGTACCTAACAGCCTTACGTTCATCAAGTAGTTCTTCCAAAGTCTACACTTTGTTTTCATACATGGATCCTACCTCGTATTTCATGGCGTCCAGCCATTCTGTGGAATCCATACCCACCATCACTTCTCCATAGCTCGTAGGTTCATTGTTGTCCACCAACATGACCTCCAAGACAACATTACCGTACCACTCTGGAGGAGTACATTTCCTTGTCGACCTATGAGGTTTGGTATTAACTTGATCCAACGCTTCATGATCTCCAACAACAGCTTTCCACTTCAATTAGTGTAGGCACCACAGAAACATCTTCCTGCACCCTTCTACTCATAGATTGAAGTGACAGTTCAATAATCTCATCAAGTTTCCACCATCCTCCCACTCAATTCTTTCGAGAGAAACCTTTTCTCGAGAAAGGACCCTTTTCTAGAAACAAACACTTAGCTTCCGGATCCAAGATAGGAATTATACCAACTGTTTTGGGTGTCCTATGAAGATGCATTTATCCACTTTCGGTTCGAGCTTATCAGGCTGAAACTTTTTCACATAAGTGTCGTTGCCCGAAACTTTCAAGAAACAACAGCTTAGGGTTCTTCAAACCATAGTTCATATGGAGTCATCTCAACGGAATTAGGTGGTGCCCTATTAAAGTGAATGTGTTTGTCTCTAATGCATAACCCCAAAACTGTAGTGGTAATTTGATAAGAGACATCATAGTATGCACCATACCTTAATAGGGCGCGTCTATGATGTTCGGACAAACCATCACACTATGGTTTTCCAGGTGGCATTAGTTGTGAAACAATTTCCACATTTGTCTTAAATGTGTACCAAACTCGCAACTCAGATATTCATCTCTACGATCATATCGTAGACATTTTATCCTATTTTCATGACGATCTTCAACTTCACTCTGAAATTAGTCGAACCTTTCAATAATTCAGACTTGCGTTAAGTAAATATAATAGTATCTACTCAAATCATCTGTGACGCAAGAACATAACAATATCCACTACGTGCCTCGGCACTCATTGGACTGCATACATAAAAATGTATTATTTCCGACAAGTCACTTGCTCGTTCCATCTCACTAAAAACGAGGCCTTCAGTCATCTTGCTCACGTGGCATGATTTGCATATATCAAGTGATTCAAAATCAAGTGAGTCTAAACAATCCATCTGGATGGAGTTTCTTCATGCGTTCATACCAGTAGGCATGGTCTGCATGTCTCAAACAATTCAAACATGAGTGAGTCCAAAGATCCATTAGTATGGAGCTTCTTCATGCATTTTACACCAATATGACTCAAGCGGAAGTGCCACAAGTAAGTGGTACCATCATTACTACTTTGTATCTTTTGGCATCAATTTTATGAACATGTGTATCACTACGATCGAGATTCAATAAACCATTCATTTTAGGTGCAAGACCATTGAAGGTATTACTCAAGTAAACAGAGTAACCATTATTGTCTTTAAGTGAATAAACGTATTGCAAAAAACACAATATAATCATGTATATGCTCAACGCAAACACCAAATAACAATTATTTAGGTTCGACACAAATCTCGATGGTAGAGGGAGCGTGTGATGTTTGATCACATCAACCTTGGAATTATTTCCAACACACATCATAACCTCACCCTTGCTAGTATCCGTTTATTCCATAGCTATAATTTCGAGTTACTAACACTTAGCAACTAAACCGGTATCAAATACCCCGGTGCTACTAGGATTACTAGCAAGGTACACATCAATATCACGTATATCCAATATACTTCCGTCGACTTTGACAGCCTTCTTATCTACAAAGTAACTAGGGTTGGTTCCACTTCAGTGACCGTTTCCCTCATAATAGAAGCACTTAGTCTCGGGTTTGGGTTGAACTTTGGGTTTCTTTAATAGAGTGGCAACTGTTTTCCCATTTCATGAAGTACCCCTTTTAACCCTCGCCCTTCTAGAAACTAGTGGCTTTACTAACCATCAACACATGATGCTCCTACTTGATTTCTACCTTCGCGGTGTCAAACATCGCGAATAGCTCAAGGATCATCATCTCTATCCCTGATATGTTATAATTCACCACAAAGATCTGTAGCTTGGTGGTAGTGACTTTGGAGAACTGTGCCAATCACTATCTTATCTGGAAGATCAACTCCCACTCGATTCAAGTGATTGTTGTACTGAGACAATTTGAGCACATGCTCAACGGTTGAGATTTTCTCCCTTAGTTTGTAGACAAAGAATATTGTCGGAGGTCTCATACATCTCAACGCGGGCACGAGCCTGAAATCCCAATTTCATCTCTTGGAACATCGCATATGTCCCGTGACATTCAAAACATCTTCGGCGCCTCAATTCTAAGTTGCTAAGCATTACGCACTGAACTATCACGTAGTCATAAAAAATGTGTATGTCAGATGTTCGCAACATCCACACACGACGCTTAGGGTTTAACACACCGAACGGTGCATTAAGGACATAAACCTTCTATCCAGCAATGAGGACAATCCTCAGTTTACGGACCTAGTCCGCATAATTCCTACTATAATCTTTCAACTAAACTTTCGCTAGGAACATATCAAAAATAGTAGAGCTATAGGGCAAGCTACGACATAATTTGCAAAGACCTTTTGACTATGTTCATGATAATGAGTTCAATTAATCATATTACTTAAGAACTCCCACTCATATTGACATCCCTCTAGTCATTCGACTGTCGCATGATCCAAATTCACTAACTCAAGTCCGATAATCACGTGAGTTGAGTTTACCTTCAATGGTGAACATCTCCATGTTGATCATATCCACTATATGACTCATACTCGAACTTTCGGTCTCTTCTTATCCGAGGACATGTCTGTCCATGCTAGGCTCGTCAAGTTTAACCCGAGTGTTCTGTGTGTGCAGCTGTTTTGCACCCATTGTATGAGAACAGAGAGTCTATCACACCCGATCATCACGTGGTGTCTCAAAACGACGAACTGTTGCAATGGTGCACCCTCGGGGAGAACACAACTTTATCGTGAAATTTTTGTGAGGGACCACCTTACGATGCTACCATCTTCCTAAGAAAAAAAACGTGCATAAAAGGATTAACATCACATGCAAATCATAAGTAGCATGATATATCCATCATTGTGTTGGCATCGAAGTTGTCGCGCTAACTATGTTGTTACTACTGAAGCTACTAACTGATTGCCGTAGCATCGACGTGCAAGTCATCACAAACCATCACCAAGCGCAAAATAATTAAGGACAACCCTATGGCTCCTGCCGGTTGTCGTAGCATCGACGTGCAAGTCGATATTCAACTATTACAACATGATTATCTCATACATGAAATATATCATATCATGTCTTTGTCCATATCACATCTCAACATACCCTGCAAAAACCAGTTAGACGTCCTGTAATTTGTTGTTGCAAGTTTTACGTGGCTGCTATGAGTATCTAGTATGATCGCATCTTACTTACGCAAAACCACAACGGTGATATGCAACTTGCTATTTAACCTTCTCCAGTGACCGCCCCGGTCAAATCCGATTCAACTAAAGTTGGAGAAAGAGACACCCGCCAATCATCTTTATGAAACAAGTTGCATGTTAGTCCATGAAACCGGTCTCTCATAACTGTACGAGTAATGTTTGTCATGGCTGCTTCATCCAACAATATCACTGAATCAAGAAAATACTAAGGAAGGCAGAAATCTGAATATCAACGCCCACAAACTCCTTTGTGTTCTACTCGAGATGTCATCTACAAATAGACCTAGCTCTGATACCACCGATGGGGAATGTTTCATGCAAAACAAAAAAATTCCTAAGCGCACAGAATATCTATCCATGGTGAGGACCATCTATGAGAGGGGGAGAGTGCATCTACATACCCTTGTAGATCGCTAAGAGGAAGTGTATATAACGCGGTTGATGTAGTGGAACATCCTCACGATTCAAATCGCAGCCCATCCCACGATCTCATCATGATCCATCCCGCGATCCCATCCTGATCTAGTGCCGAATGGACGAAACCTCCGCCTTTAACACACGTACGGCTCGATGACGTCCTCGCCTTCTTGATCCAGCAAGAGGGGCGAAGTAATAGATGAGTTCCGGCTGCACGACCAAGTGGTGTCGGTGGTGGTGAAACTATTTCCACGGGGCTTCACCAAGCACAACAGAAACTATGACGGAGGATGAACTAGAGGGGTGGGGTTGCCGGCACACAGCTTGGTGCAATCTTGATGTGTCCCGGGTGCTAGCCCTGCCCCCCTATGTTTATATTGATCCATGGGGTCGTTTCTTGGAGAAAGAGCCTCCTCAAAGTCGGTTTGGCACGCAAGGCAAGAGTCCTCCTCGGACTCCAGGACCAAACGCTAGAGTCCTCGGCGTCTAGCCCCAAATGCTAGGGTCCCAGCCGTTTGGCCCTTCGCCTTCGCAAAAATCCTTTTGCACCTTCCTAAGGCCTTGTGGGTTTTACCCCTTGGCCAAAATAAAGGTCTTCTCATACTCAAACATTTCGGGAGACATCTGAAACCCCTTACAGTGAATTCCGAAACCATTCCACAGACCAAACACTATTATCCCATATATCAGTATTTGCCTCCAGACTATTCCGGAGCACCTAGTCATGCCGCGATCTCATCCGAAACTATGAACAAACTTCAGTCACCAACATAACAACTCAACTATACTTATATCGCCACCGAACCTTAAGTGTGCGGACCCTACGGGTTCGAGAACTATGTAGACATGACCAACACACTCTCTAGTCAATAACAAATAGCAGGACCTGGATGCCCATATTGGCTCCTATATATTCTACGAAGATCTTTATCGGTTGAACCTCTATGTCAAGGATTCAGTTAGTCCCATATGATATTCCCTTTGTCCATCGGTATGTTACTTGTGTGAGATTCAACCGTCGATATCTCCATACCTAGTTCAATCTCGTTACCGGCAAGTCTATTTACTCGTTCTGTAATACAAGATCCCATGACTAACTCCTTAGTCACATTGCTTGCAAGGCCTATTGTGATGTTGTATTACCGAGTGGGTCCCATGATACCTCTCTATCATACGGAGTACAAATCCCAGTCCCGATTCGTGCCAACCCAACAGACATCTTCAGAGATACCTGTAGAGCACCTTTATAGTCACCCAGTTATGTTGCAACGTTTGATACACACAAGGCATTCCTCCGGTGTCTAGGAGTTGCATGATCTCATGGTCATAGAACACATACATTGGCATGCAGAAAACAGCAGCAATAAACTGACACAATCATATGCTATGTTCATAGTTTGGGTCTTGTCCATCGCATCATTCTCCTAATGATGCGATCCCGTTATCAAGTAACAACACTTGTCTATGGCCAGGAAACCTTGGCCATCTTTGATCAACGAGCTAGTCAACTAGAGGCTCACTAGGGACAATGTTTTGTCTATGTATCCACACATGTATTTGAGTTTGGAATCAATACAATTCTAGCATGGATAATAAACGATTATCATGAACAAGGAAATATAATAATAACCAATTTATTATTGCCTCTAGGGCATATTTCCAACAAAAAGTTCGTTGTTAATGATCGATTCGTGTTCCATGCTAACAAGCTATGCATTCCAGATAGCTCTGTTTGTCTTCTATTGTTGGAGGAGGCGCGTGGAGGAGGATTAATGGGACACTTTGGCATGAAGAAGATGTAGGCTGTACTTTCTAGACATTTCTTTTGGCCAAAGATGAAACGAGATATTGAGCGTTTTGTTGACTATTGCACTACATGCCAAAACGATAACTCACGACTCAATCCTCATGGTTCATATATGGCTTTGCTTGTAACTAGTTTTTCAAGGAAGGATGTATCTTTGGACTTTGTTTTAGGTTTACCTCTAACAAAGAAGGGGAAGGATATCATATTTTTTATCACGGATAGATTTTTTAAAATGGCACACTTTAAACCACGTCATAAAAGTGATGACGCTATTAATGTTGTTGATCTATTCTTTCTTGAATTTTTACCTTACATGGTATGCCAAATACTATTGTTTCAAATCAAGATACTGAATTTCTTATCCACTTTTGGAGATGATTATGGGCTAAGTTGGGGACTAAACTACTTTCTAGTACTACATGTCACCCCAAACTGATGGACAAACTAAAGTGGTCAATAAAACATTGTCTACTATGCTTAGGGCTGTTTTGAAGAATAATCAGAAAATGTGGGAAGAATCCTTGCCTCACATTGAATTTTATTATAATCGCTCTCTGCATTCTACTACTAAGATGTGCCCTTTTGAAATTGTGTATGGTTTCCTATCTCGTGCACCTGTTGATTTGTTGCCTCCTCCATCTTTGGAAAAGTTATTTTTGATGCTAAACAGTGTGCTGGATTGATCTTAAAAATGCATGAGTTAACTAAGGAAAAACATTGAGCGTGTGAATGCAAAATATAAACTTGCCGGAGATAAGGGTAAAAACATGTTGTCTTTGCACCTAGAGATCTTGTTCGATTACATTTGGGTAAGTATAGGTTTCCTCATTTGCAAAAATCAAAGCTATGCCATGTGATGATGGTTCTTTTAAGGACTTATAGAAAATAAATGATAATGCATATAAACTTGAGTTGCGTGCAGATTTTGGGATTAGCCCCACTTTTAATATTGTAGAGTTGAAGCCTTATTTGAGAGAGAAAGACGAGCTTCCATCGAGGACGACTTAATTTCAAGAAGTGGAGGATGATGAGGACATCAATAGCATTGTTACACTGAGAACCCATGCTTCTATACAAACTCGACCAATTACTAGAGATCGCACACGTCGATCAAATTACCAGGTACTTCCAAGTCTTGGTGAAAATTATAATGTTCATGAGAATATGATGCTACCTAAATTGGATACATTTGTGTTGATTAATAATGAAGGGCCTACCATGGATGAACATTGGAGCGGTATCAAGCATGGCGATGTAGGCGCATGCGAAGGGAACCAGAACGACGTTTCTAGTGCAGATTTCAGCACTTTGAAGCCTCCTTGATGACGTACAAGGACATGGATGAAATATATAAGATGCCCTTTCAGAAATTTTGTCCATAGCTTATTATAGGTGTTGATACACCATATTTTTGGGCTAGGCCGAGGTAATTTCGAAATACAACTTCCTAGGCTGGTTATAGAGCCCGTATTGTAGGGGAAACAACTGAGGAGGTGTTTTGTTCCCAACTTGCTGATACATTGTATCTATAATTTTTTCGATTGTTCCATGCTATTATATTATCAATCTTGGATACTTTATATGCAATAAATGCTATTTTATACCATTTTTTGGGACTAATATATTAACCCAATGCCGAGTGCCATTTCATGTTTTTGTGTGTTTTTGACTTTTGCAAAAAATCAATAACAAACGGAGTCCAAAAACGATGAAACTTTTGTGGTTTTTCCTCGAAGATTTTGGGTCCACGAAACTTCGGGAGGAGGCCAGACGCTGCACGGGGGAGCGAAAAGCTCATCTAGCTCACCATGGGGAATAGGGTGCGCCCACTGAGCTTGTGGGTCCCTTGGAAAGCCTCTCGGCCTGATTCCACTTCTATAAATTCCGAAATATTTCTAAAACCCAAAAGAGCAACGAGAAATAAATTTTACGTCACCACAAGTCCTTGTTTCATCGTGATCCCATCTGGAGACCTTTTCTGGTGCCCTGCTAGAGGGGGAATCAATCACGGAGGACGTCTACATCAACCTTGTTGCCTCCATGATGATGTGTGAGTAGTCCACCAGAGACCTATGGGTTCATAGCTAGTACCTAGATGGCTACTTCTCTTTCTATGATCTTCAATATATTGTTTGTCTTGATTCTTGCGATTATCTATCCAATGTAAACCTGTTTTGTGGTGTGTTTGTTGGGATCCAATGAATTGTGGTTTTATGATAAAATTATTCATTGAAAGAAATTGATTCTCTTCTGAATTCTATTATGCATGATTATTATAGCCTCCTATTTCTCTCTGATCTATCTATTTGGTTTGGCCAACTAGATTGATTTATCTTCAGTGGGGGTGGTGTGTTGTAGTGGGTTCAATGTTGCGGTGCTCTACATCCCAATGATTGAAGGGGACAAGACACGTATTTGTATTGTTGCTACTAAGTATAAATCGACAGGGTCTAAACATATTGCTTGTCTTACTTTCTCCACATCATGGCATGTGGTTCCAAGCATTACTCTATTTGTCATGGAAATAATACCTAGAGAGGCAACCATAGAAGAGCTCTTGAAGTGGAGTAATAGTAGTAGATGCACGATCGTTTTGGTCCACTTGTTTATGGACATGATAAATGTATACACATAATGATTGACGTGGATAACATATCATAACTATGCACTATTCTAACAATTGTCCAACGGTAATTTGTTTACCCACCGTGTGCTATGTTCGAGAGAGAACCCTCTAGTGAAAACTATGGCCCTCTGGTCTATTTAAAGATATTGCTAAAAACTAAAAATACCTTGTTGCACTTTTATTACTATTCATTTACTTTTGTAATTTTATCTTACCTCTATCTGTGACAATTAATCATTGCGAGTAACGAGTTCAAGGGGCTTCACAACCCTCTTGCACACGTTGGGTGCAAGTGTTTGGTTTTGTGTGTGTAGGTGCTGACGACGAGAGTTTGCATGCTTCTCCTATTGGTTCAATAAACTCGGTTCTCACTGACGGAAATACTTATCTCTATTATACTGCTTCACCCCTCCTCTTCGGGGAAAACCCCAACGCAGTTTACAAGTAGCACTTGCCAACGATGGACAATATCCCCTCCCTTTTGCCCTATAAATACAACCCTTAAGGCATCGTTTAGACAGGGTATCGGGGAAACGACACCTATGGGATCGCGTGGATCCCTTTACGGTTCAGCGGGGAGAGAGGGAAGCACCAAGAGCAGAACCAACGATCACCACGAGGGGAGTTTTACCCAGGTTTGGGCCACTGAGAAGCATAAAACCCCACTCCTGCTTTAGATGTATTGTGTGTGTTCTTGGTCTTTTCGCTACAGGAGCGCTATGTGGTATACAGCAGCTACGCAGAGAACCTAAAACCCTAGAGATCGCGTGGATCAGATACGGATCTGAGAGTATCTGTCACCCTCTTGTTACGCCTTGGGCCTCCTTTTATATGTCAAATGGGTCACCAACAGTGGCGAACAGTGCACACACGGGTTGCACAGTTTACAGTGTTTACTAACATCTTAAGACAAACGCATTAAGCGTTCTGTCATGCATCCTTGACCCTCTGTGACATGGGACAAGGACGCGTCCCATTGGCACTGTTCAACCTCCACCATTGCTCGACACGTATCCAGGAGGATCGACAGCTGGCTGTTGTGTTGGAGTGGTGGTAGTTTGGTGAGATCTTGTCGGGTGCACGTCTTGCCGAGGCTCCGCTAGCTGCCCCGGCAAGGATCTTGTCGGGATCCCACCCTTTGGTCTTTTGTGTTCTGGTTGTTGGCTTGAACGTCATCTTGATATCTTTGTATTTGCCCTCAACTGTCCCCCGGCACGCCTTGCTGCGGGTGTGGCTACAACTGCCCGTGCACAAGTAAGGGGTACTAAAGGCCCAAACTTTAGTACACCGACACTGGGGCTTTGTTTAGATTAAAATTTCATCATAGCTGCAACTACGCGTCCGTTGTTTGTGTTCCACAACGAGACCAAGATGTCATAGAACTCTGCTTTCATCAATAAAGGTTTCCTCATATATTCGCAATATCTAGACAAAAAATTTAGTTTCTTGCTTGTTCTTCATTTGCGTGCAGGAAATAGACCTTCGTGGTCAGGTTGATCATGCTACGATGTGGTCAATAACCTCACAGAGTTGGTTTAGCGATTGCTAAGGTGGGACGTCCTCGCACATTCATAGTCGGATCCTTAAAATCTACTCCACCAAAACTGATAGTCATTATCTCATTGAAAGATGGGACACATTCATCTGAATCAATCCCCTATGCCTCATGCACATGCTTTATCATGTATGCCATGTTGTGCACTAGACCTAGTGTGTGACTTTACGAAGCTGATGAAGAGCTTGTCATAAAAGTCTACATCGAAGCTAGCTTTCAAACTAATATGATGATTCTAAGTCTCAAACCGGATACATATTTATTTTGACTGATAGAGCAGTCAGCTGGAGTAGCTCCAAGAAGAGGATGGTAGGAGCTCTACATATGAGGCCAAATATATCATTGCTTCAGAACTGGCACATGAAGGAATCTGGATGAAGGAGTTCATGTCCGATCTAGGTGTGGTACCTAGCACAACGGATCCAATGACTATCCTTCATGGACAACACTGGAGCCATTTCCACTGTCGAAGAGCCCAGGTTTCACAAGAATACCAAGCATATCAAACGCTCGTTCAGCTCCATCAGTGATTACATCAAGGAGGGAGACATGGAGATTTGTAATGTACATACGGATCTGAATGTTGCGCAACCATTGACTCAACCTCTCTCACAGGAAAAACATGATCAACACCTGAATTCTATGGGTGTTAGATTCGTTACAATATAAAATAGATTACGGACTCTAGTGCAAGTGGGAGACTACTAGAAATATGCCCTAGAGGGAATAATAAATTGGTTATTATTGTATTTCCTTGTTCATGATATGTGTTTATTATTCATAATAGAATTTTATTGACGAGAATCATAAATACATGTGTGGATATAATATATAAACAACACTCTGTCCCAAGTAAGCCTCTAGTAGACTAGCTCGTTGATCAAAGATGGTTAAGGTTTCCTAACCATAAACATGAGTTGTCATTTCATAACAAGATCACATCAGTAGGAGAATTATGTGATGGACAAGATCCAATTGTAAGCTTGGCATATAATCGTTTCACTAAGTTGACTTTGTCGTAGCTTTCGTAATTAAAGTATATGTTCCTTAGACCATGAGATCATGCCACTCGCGGATATCGAAGAGAGCTATCATACATCACTGCATAATTGGATGATCATAAAGGTGTTATTCAGGTGTGTCTAAAGGTGTTTGTCTGGTTGCATGGATCAATACTGGGATTTTCCACACTATGTGAGGGAGAGATATCTCTGGGCCCTCTCAATAACACGATATCAGAAATAGCTTTCAAGCATGTGACTAATGAGTTTAGTCATGGGGATTTTGTATTACGGAATGAATAAATATACTTGAGATAACGATAGTGAACAAGCTATGGAGATACCGATGATCGAATCTCGGGCAAGTAACATATTGCTAGACAAAGGGAATCACATGCGGTATTAGCTCAATCCTTGACATTGTGGTTCAAACCGATAATGATCTTCATTGAATATGCGGGAGTCAATATGGTCATCCATGTCCCATTGTTGAATATTGACCAGAGAGGTGTGTCGGTCATCTCAGCATGATCTTGAACCCGTAGGGTCACACACTTAATGTTTGGTGATGCTAGAGTAGTATTGGGATATTTGCATTGGTGATCGAATGTTGTTTGGAGTCCCGGATGAGACCCCCGAAGTCATGATAAGTTCTAGAATGGCCCAAAGGTAAAGATTTATATATGATAAATCCTATTTTCGCTATCGGGAAAGTTTATGGTTTGTCGGTAGTGTGTCAAAAGTGTCGAAATCAAAGTTGTCAGAATTGTGACTCAAGTCTTAGAATATTACGATCTTACGATCCAAACTAGCCCTCCGATTCTACAATTTTGCTCATAGAATCTAAGTTTCTAATATCCTACAAGTTATGATTCTATGATTCACGGTCCTAGAAACGGGGCTTTAAACCGATTCAAAATCGCGATTCTGACAACTTTGGTCGAAAGGGTGGTCCAGACGCACCAGCCCCAACAGGCCAATGCGGTCAAAGTGTGAAAACCCTATTGGGAGAGGGGGGCCTCCACCTTGCCTTGGAGGGCAAGGCTCCCCCTAGGCCATCGCCCTCCCTTGGAGTAGGTCTAGGGCCGGACCATGCCCCCCTTATCCTATAAATAGTGGGGCATGGGAGGGTTGTCACATCCCTTGCCACAACGCAGCCCCTCTGCGTCTCTCCCTCGTCCTCGTCTCGATGCTGCACCACCACCCTCTTGGTGCTACACCTCTTGGCGAAGCCCTCTTGGTGCTGCACCACCACCATCACCACCACACCATCGTGATGGTTGTGATCCCATATAGTTATCCCTCTTAGCTTGCTAAATCAAGCAGGAGGAGATGTCACCGAGTTGCATGTGTGTATAACTCAGAGGTGTTGTCCGTTTGGTAGTAGATCGGTTTGGATTGTGACTGAATCATGAAGAGTACAACTGCATCAACTTTGTTATATAGGCTTCCGCTTAACGGTCTACAAGTGTATGTATACACACTCTCCCTCTCGTTGTTATACATCTCCTATATTCGATCATGGGTCTTTGCAGGGTTTTTACCATGCAACATTCCTAACAGGGGGTTGGTCGATCAAGCTTAGGTGCATGACATCCATGGTATTCTCAACTCGTTCACCCTTTTGCAATACGTGACCCTGTGGGGGAACTTCATCCAATGTAGCTTAGTGACGAGCTTGAAATCCTTCGATGGTGATGGAGTACTTCCGGCAAATACACTACCACTTGCTACCTCACGCTATTTCATTACCCGATCCCGGATCTTCATTGGCGCCTCACTTGAAATACTTTCCCGCATCGTAGAATCAAGGTATTCACTTGGTCGCTCTTCAGGGCTGCTTATGGATGGCGGATCATCTTCCTAGACATGGCCAGCAACACGACAAGCTGCCTATTCTTTGCCACCGGGCTCCCAAGGACATCCATCATCTATTTGACGTTCGTCCCTTCTCCGTCTAGGTGTAGCATGGGGGTATGTTCGAATCGGGGCATCGCTGACCCAGAAAGGTTCGAACTCTGGGGTGCAATTGCTCTCCTACCTTGTTCTATCTCTCAAGTTCATTGCGACTATTTGATGGCTTGAGCATAGGAAAGCGAACAAGAATGCGCGAGCAGTTTACCCAGGTTCGAGCCACCTTGTGGTGTAAAACTCTACTCCTGCTTGTATAGATTGCTTGAGGTGGAAGATGAGTACAAAGGTGGGTTCTTTCCCAAGAGAAGATGATGGGGATTGGCCCTTGCTACAGAGGTTGGGCCTCTCTTTTATACTAGCCTTGGTCCTCTTCCCCCGAAAATGCACTCGGCGAGAAAGGTCGCCACAACGGCCATTTTAAAAGGGGACAGGACTGGGGGCCACCCTGACAAAGGTGGTCTTCGCCTGCAAAAGCCCTTCCCCCTGACGAGCTAGTGGGATCGATGGTGACCTCCCCCCTGCCAAGTCCCTAGCCTTAGTCCTCCCGCACCAATAAGGAAACATTTGGGAGTTGCTTTGGGAGCCTGTCAGCTAGCCCCACTTCCTTAGCATGGAATTTGAAAGCTCTCCTACCCATGCCTGTTGGCACCGCTCCTGTGTCGCCTGGGCAACCTATGCCACCTACGTGGGGTACATGCTCGTGGGGCCCTGCCAAGATGCCCTAGCTAAGCCTGCCTCGCGAAGGTCTTGGGGGTGGCTTCATGGTGCATCCTCGCAGTGAATACCCTCTCGCGGTTCTTGGTGATGATCCTCAGATGCTCGGCTCATGAGGCGAGGGGCCTCGCAAGGGCCTTCCTTAACAGGCTTGTCGATGGGCCGAGCCAGGCTTGTGGAGCCGCGTCATGCCTGGGGTCGCAGGCCGACGAGCCTGGGTACCCCCGGTCCTAGGCGCCCGACAGTAGCCCCTGGGCCCATGTCGTGCAGGACTCCACCCGGTGGGGGGATGCGAAGCGGCGCGGGCCTCAAACGCATGCGGGCCAGGCTCGACGCGTGGCACCCAACGGGTTGCGGGCCCTTCTCCTTCCTGCAACGCTTCGAGAACTGCCCCGAGCGAGTCGACGTAAAGTCTGCACAGAGCGCCCGCCATCATTACTCTCTTGACCAACACCACCCACTCATGCCAATCCTTCCCGCGTAAAATTACCCCGGGGCACATGGTACGCGCGGGGCAGCTCATTGGAGGAACGAGGAGATGCGAGCCTCGGCTGTCCGTGGGTTCGGCCTGGCACGTGGATCTCAACAGAGCACACGTCACTTCCACCTCGAGTGGCGCCTCGGGCACTACGGTTGCACCTACAAAACCACCGCGCACGAGGGGTGCAGCCGCCACCACACAGCTTCCCCCGTTTAACTCCTTCCCACGCTCCTCCGCCATCCTTGCACAGACACAACATTCTTCACTTCTTCATCATTTCCATGGCGAATAGTTGGGATGCCGCGAGCGTTGAAGTGCGGGCGGGGCTCTCGGTGTCACCGCCATTCTATGGGGGCAACGGGGACCAGCCCCCAAGGCCGACCTCGAAGCGCTAGCGCTAAGCCGCCAAAGACGAGTAAGTGTGCTCTCGTTATCGCTTTTCCTTGCATTTCCTGTCTGGTCTGATGAATCTGGTCACCGAGCTTTCCACGGCGGCTGCACCCAAGAGGCGTAGGGATGCCCCGCCGGGGGCGCCCCCTCGCACGCCTCTAGTTGGTGAGTCCTCTTCTTCCCCACAACCCTGGGGGCGCACGGTCCATGTCGCCGCGTCCACCTCTCGGAGCCCCGGACATGGGGCGGACCTCACCCTCAGGGAGGCGTCCATCATTGAGCAGATGGCGATCGTGGCCTTCCGCGAGTAGGAGGCCACCCGCACCGCCCACAATCAGGAGGTGGAGAGCGAGTGCCTAAAGGCCCTAGAAGGGCGAGTTCTCGCCGATGGGGCCCCCTCCCAGCAGCACACGAGGAGGCCTTTGCTGATGCAGACGCGAAGGTGGCTTGAGTGTGGGAGGTCGCCCTGGAGGAATACCACGACGAGCTCGCCTGATAGGAAGCCCCCCTCCATCTCAAGTATGATGCGCTCCAAGAGGAGGTGAGCGCGCTCAGGGCCCAGCTGCATGGTGTCCAAGATGCCCTCGAGGCCACCTTCACGAGCAAGGGGGAGGCCAAGGAGGAGCTGAAGTCGCTTCTAGCCTGGGTAGGTGAAGCCGTCGACCCGTGCAGGTGGCCAAGGACGACATGGCACACGCACGGCGTATGGAGGTGCAACGCATCCAACAGTTCCAGGAACTCGCCCGCCGCGTGGGTGGCATGCTCCACCGCTTTGTTAGGGATGCCCTCACGCTGCCACGAGCGCATGGCTTCGGAGGCTACCCTGACTTCTTCCTTCGGGTGGTGGAGGCGCTGGATTCGAGCATCTCCAAGGTGGAGGAAGACATCAAGTTCAGCGTGCGCGACCTCCTGGGTAACGTGCTCACGCGTGTCTTCTCTAACCTACGCTGCCATGACCCCGCATTCGACCTTTCCTGCGTGATGGAGCCGGTACCCATGGAGCTCCAGGGCCCCCTCAGAGACGAGGTGCGCGAGCACGTGGAGTCCCTGGTCGGGCGGTTCGTGTAGGCGGTGCCTTCCGAGGGGCGACAACCTTGACGCCGCAACTTCCGAGAGCCATGGCGAGATGGTGCCTCCTCTGCTTAAGCTTCCCCAATTTTTTCCTGTTACGCAAAAGAACCCCTTAGCCCCGGGGGGTGTCACACATTTTGTAACATACTTTTGCCTTGAGTAGCGGTTGCCTATTATGCTTGGGGTGCCTTCGTTTGTTCTGTGAGGTCTTCTGTTTTTCCTCATGTCTTTTATGTGCTCTCGCCGGTGAGGATCCATGGCATGTGGCTCCTGAAGCTCCCATTCCTAATGTGCGTCAGGCTGTGGGCCGGCAGCCCTCGAGCTCTTTCGGTGCGTGGGCCTGCCCAGTTAGGCAGTTGCTTTGCATCGTGCCTTACTTTAAGGGGCCTCGCCGCAAGTTACCCTGCTCCAGATTTTGCGTGCTTGTCAGCTTGCACTTGGCCCCGCACAAGGGGCCTACGGCCAGAGGTATTGGTGAAGTGGTCGAAGGCCCAGGTAAGATGTCGCGTATGGAGGCAGGCCCATGGGCCATGGTCCGCGCCTCGGAGCCGGGCAACCCCGAGCACCGCCCAGCCACATGTTCCCTTGGAGATCCTCCCCCATGAAGTCCCTAGGGGAAGCCCCCTCAAGGAGGCCCCATGGGGGCGCCATGAAGCCCCCGGCAATGATTGTTCGTGCAGGCCACGCAAGGCTGATACCCTCGCGAGGGCCTTGTCGCAGCCACCTGGCGGTGGAGCTTTAGGATCTCGATCCTCTTTATTTTGTGTTGCCTTCTTTTTCCTACAATACAACATCCTGGCCCCATGGGGTGTGTAAAAGGGGTTATGTGCTTCACGCCTCAAACTGACTTAAACGCTATTTTGGGACAAAAATAAACTTCTCCTTGGTACACTTTGTCGAGGTTGCTCCTCCGCCACGGTCGCGGTTGGAAGAGATAAGGAATGCTATGAAGAACAAGCAAGAATTCAATCAAAATTTCGGCACCACTTCGCTGGAATTTTTAGGACAAATGTGATAATATGGAAATATCTTGAGAAGATTCACAAAAAACTAACTAAATTGAACAAGCAAGGAGAGAACATCATCTTGATAGAACAAGATTATACCTCAAAGAGAGCAACATCACCAGAAACTCCGGAACAAGAGAATAGAAACTAGGTCTTTCAGAAGAATATAACAAAGAAGAAAATGACAATTTCCATCACAGTTGAATTTGATGAGCATCCTTGCAAGAAGAATAGGACAGAGTTATTGGAAAAACAACAACAAAAGGAACAAGCTTGTTGTGGGCTTATGGAATCCATCCCAAAATAACGAGGTGACAACCAGCCATTAACAAAAACAAGGACTGATCGAGAGCAACAAGACATGAAAACTTCTTACACCAAGAGGGAACATTGAAAACATGGATCAACAATAATCACCATACTAGCAACAATCCATAGAAAAATCTTTAGGTGAAATCTAATGCAAGATAACTTAATGAAGAAACCATGGGTTGAAAATATCCCATGATTAAACCAATGGGTGGATTTAAATATTTCATTCTTGAAACAACTTCTCTTCGAGACTCCTCCACAAACAAGAATGCTATAATACCACCTCAAGGATAAAGGAGGAAGACTTGCTCTTTGGAATACAAGAGATAGAATACTTGAGGTACTACTACAAGCATCTTGAAGAACACCTTGAGAATGAAGAGACCATGATCCGCCTAACAAAAACTTCAACAAGGCACCGGAATAATTGAGAGATGAACGAAGAGACAACAATTGAGAAGAATTTGAGGATGAAAGATGAAAGCTAAGAACGAAGAAATCTTCTGAAATGATGGCCTTCGAAGGATCGAGAATGAAAACAAATCTGAAATGCACCAGAAAGCAAGAAGGGATTACTCATTATCAACAACAATGAGAGGACACACAAGCTGAGAAGAAAATCTTCAAAAGGATGGAGCAAGATTTAAGAGAACAACTTCTTCAGTCTTCACAAGCTGAGAATGATGGAAAGAAACACCACCAAGGATAACTAAGACACTCCGGAATAAGAATATGAAAAGTTTAGACAATGATGAAATAAATTTCAAGCGATCTTGCAGAAGGAATGTGACTGATGAAATACATAGTTATGTCACACTTGAAAAGAATAGAGATCTTCGAGAAAGATTACAAGAACGAGATCAGATCCTGGGAAAGTACATGTGGGTTATGGGCCCACTCAAAAGAAAATACCGTTTAAACAATAGATTATAAAAGTGAGATTGCAACGGTATAGAGGAGAACTTGATGAGGTTGAGAACCTCGAAATAATTGAAAGGATTGAAAACAAGAAACTTCTGAAAAACTTCATAATGAATTGTCGGATACAATATGAAAGAGAAGATATCGGAAGCATCAATGAATTGAAATGCACTTGGATGATAATGAAGCATTGAAGAAAAAGGGCGGGAGGGCGGGGAAAACAAAGACAACCTGGAACAGATGAGATGAACTCCGGAAAGAAATGAGAGATTGATCTTGCAAAATTGGAGAGGATTGAATTCACTTGAAAAGAAGCAGACCAGATGAAAAGAATTGACACGACAAGTCCGGTTGACAAGAATTGATAGAACAATTTTATTGAGCAAAAGAATTTGCATTCCCAAAAATATGAGAACACCACTTAGGAAAGATATGAAATCACCACTTGACACCAAGGCAACTCGAATAACCATATTCCAACAAAACAAAGGTTGAGTCTTACGAAACAAGCTGGAACAAATTCATGACAGAGATTTCGTCCAATATATTTGTGGATAGGATCGCACGGGATCTATCCTACAGTATCTGTCATGTACAATGCAGTGCACACGACATACGAAGCGTCGCCGAGTTGTAGCAAGCTACAAGGACTCTTTAAGACCCAACGAGAACCGTTGTAAGACGACCTTGAACAAATGAATCCACTAGATGTCGAACCCCAACCTCACATCATGCATCTGTTGGAAGATTGTCCTATAAGTAACTACTTGCATTCCCACCTAAGAACTCCCAAAATTTCTGGTCATGCAATCGGGTCCACGGATACAAGGAAAAAATTTCACTCAACTCCTAGCATCTAACCCGTCCACTCTATCAAATCCGTCAACACATCACCAGAATCACGGAACCTCATCTACCTCAGATCCTCGTAATCACAACGATACTAAGTATGGCGGTTCCCCCGAACTCTCTGCACCAGTATTGGGGATGCCGGGCTTATCTCGCCACTACTAGTATTGAAGCAATTTTGAACATCCTCCGTCCTGAGATACTAAGACATCCGAATGATAAACATGTGCACAAGAATCCCGTGGAGCTCAACTCACCAGAATAAAATCAACATAGCAGGAGGAACCAAGACATAACTCCGTCACACTAGTAGGGAAATGCTTATAGGCAGGACCTCAATAGTAGGGAAAACGCTGCTGCTAATTAGCAGTAGCGCTGATCCGGTTAAGCACTACTACTAACACCTTAGCAGTAGCGTTGGATATATACCCAGCGCTACTGCTAAAGGAGGCCCAACGAGGTGCACTGACGGTAGCGTTAGTAGCAGCGCGTGTTTGTGTAAAGCGCTACTGATAAGTTGAATAGCAGTAGCGCTTGCCTTAAACGAGCGCTACTACTAAGTATATCTTCTCCACCTTATCCAACCGGCCGCCCCTCCTACTCCCCTCTCCACTCCAATTCCCTCTCCCACCGCACCCCCCGTCGTCCGCCGCCGCCGTCGTTCCCGTCGCCCGTCGTCCACCGCCTCCGCCGTTCCTGTCGCCCGCCGCCCGCCGCCTGCCGCCGCTCCTGGTACTTCTCCATCCTCCCTCCTCCTCCTCTCTCCTCCCTCCTCAAATCCCCCGTCGTTCGAGTTCATCGATGTTTTAAGCAAAATTTAGAAGAACTGAAGGATCACGACTTTTGCAGGATGTAGTAGCGACACAGAGCAAATCATGCAAAAGCTCACCACATAGAAATGTGACACACATTTTATGTCTTGTACATATCTAGGGATTTTTCTTGTGTAGATTTTTCTTGTATATTCATTCATGTGTTGCTCAAGTAGTTACTAGTTCCTCAAGTTTATTAGGTTCTTGTGTTGCTCAAGTGTCCCTGACATGGGTTGGGTGGATGGGTGGATGGGTGGATGGGTGAATTAACACATATATCTAGCAATAAATCATTAGTAATTATTGTCTACTGATTAAGTCGATTGTTGCAAGGTGTTCATACTTTTTGTACAAAGTTACCTGCAAAGATAGCCCAAGTCGAATGAACATATGTGTGTGATTGTACTGATATTTTCCATTCTAGTTGCTTAATTTTTAGCATGAGTTGTCTACAATACAATTAAATTTGCTGCAAATATACAACCTAGAATTAGTTTTTTTTCATGGAGATAGTACTAGCTTTTACCATTAGGATTTTTTTGGCAATCTAGTTGCTTCACTTTTTAGCCACAAGTAGTTTATTTCCTTGTGCTACATTGTATTTCAATGTAGTTTTTTTTACTATTTTTAGTAAGTGTTTAATGGAAATAGTTTATTTAGTAAGTGTTTAATACAAATAGTTAAATCGGTGAGGGAGTGTCCACCATATATGAGAGAAGAAGAATGCTGACTGTTGTCATGGTGGTCGCTTTTCCTCCTTCTCCTTGTGCTAGATATTTGTTATGCACTAGGGGAAGTAGGAGTAGAGACCATCATTGACGGTCGAAAAATCGGTGAGGGAGTGTCCACCATATATGAGAGAAGAAGAAAGTCGACTGTTGTCGTGGGGGTCGCTTCTCCTCCTTCTCCTTGTGCTAGATATTTGTTATGCACTAGGGGAAGTAGGAGTAGCGACCATCATCGACGGTCGAAAAATCGGTGAGGGACTGTCCACCATATATGAGAGAAGAATAATGCCAACTGTTGTCATGGGGGTCGCTTCTCCTCCTTCTCCTTGTGCTAGAAATTTTTTATGCACTAGGGGAAGTAGGAGTAGCGACCATCATCGACGGTCGAAAAATCGGTGAGGGAGTGTCCACCATATATGAGAGAAGAGTGTCCATCATATGTCGTTTATTTAAGTTCATGAACCATATTTATAAAGTAATTTATGTCCATTGACAATTATTTCCATCCCCTCTCGGCGATTCTCATTCTCCTAGAGTTAGCGCCGCCGCCTCCGGCCACCTCCGACGTCGCCCCTGGCCACCTCTGACCCTGCCCCCGCACGGTACTACCATGCTCTCGCTCGCCTCTAATTCATACTACCTCAAACTTGCAAACATGCACAATCATTATTTACAATTGGTATAAAAAAGGTGGGCAAGTAGTTCATTGCAATGTGTTGTTGACTAGAGGATCATGCTTATGCATCCATGAATCAAGAAGAAAATCTTGTGTTTGGGTTTGGGTTACCAACCTGAGCGTTGATCCCCTGAACATGAGCTAATTAGTTTTTGTCATATGAACTTGGTTAATTTTGATGTTGCCATGTTCTGTTGAGATAGCCTATGTCATATTTGGTTAATTTGTCATATGATTTTTCCATGTCATATTTGGTTGAAACATTAAACAATAAGAAAATTTTCTCACGGGAATTTGTCTCGGCCTCGACAATGCCCGGCCCGCATCCTCGTCCTCGAGTGGTCGTCGAGAGCCTGCTTGATAGGCGCCATGTCCGGGACTGGGCTCCGCCGGGCTGGCACTGGGAGGTGCTACCTTCTGGGGGCGCACCTTGGTGAGCAATCCGGGTCTCATCGTTGACTCGGAGGTTCTTTGGTGGCGGTCGCGTGGGACATTATCTGTGCCAAGGGAGCCGGCCCCCACGGAGGTGGTACGTCGTCGTGTCAGGGAGGAGGACGAGCACGTCTATCGCTACATGGCTGCGTTGCATGCTAGGTTCTCCAATACCTGACAGGTTCTCCAGGGACATCACCCGAGCTGTGATCCGGTGATGGTTCCTTGTCTTTGGGTTGCCACCGCCTACACCGTGAGACATCAACTGGATTATTATTAGTGATATTGTATGGTATTTAGCTACTGATAATATTTGAGATGTATTAGTGATAATATCGATTATCTTTCGGTTTGTCGTTGCTCCTTGTATGACTTTCATGAGTTGTTAAATGAGTATGAGTTATATGAGTTAAATGAGTATGAGCTACTGATAATCGCCATGTTGTTGATATAGATGATGATGATGCTAATATTGTCGATGATGATGATCATGATGCTAAATATGTAGAGCTTGAAAATATTCTGAATATTCTGAATACTGCTAATATTTTTTATGATGATGCATTCTGAATATTTTGAATACTGCTAATATTGTCGATGATGATGATGCAAATCTGAGAAAGCAGTAAAAGTTAGCAGTAGCGCTTGAAAATATTTGAAGTGGCAAGGTTTAGCAGCAGCGCGCCATACAAACAAGCGCTACAACTAGTTATCAGTAGCGCTAGACAGGGAAGCGCTACTTCTAATACTATTTACCAGAAGCGCTACCCGTACGAGCGCTACTACTAGTGTTTAGCTCTAGCACGATAGCAGTAGCGCTTGGACTAGCGCTACTGCTATGCATATTTCCAGCGCTACTACTAGGGTTTTCCCTAGTAGTGTCACATCGAAATCATATAGATTCCAATATATCTACGTGATCCTAAAAAAATTGAGTGAGAAGAGGAGTAGAATTAAAATCCAGAGCATAGAAGAGGAGAAAAAAGAATCCTACTCTCTCATATAACTAGGCTCAAAGTAGTTTTTCACTAGACTCGACTCGTCCAAGTTCCATCAATTAAGGGGGCTCCTAGGTCGGTACTGCTCTGATACCAACTTGTAACACCCAAAATGCAATCATATCCTTATTTTGGTGCGAGGGGCTCGACAAGGATAGAAGCGCATACTTCGTTTCACAAAAATGGATATCACTACAAGTACATGTACTAAAAATATGACTATAAGGAGTTGGCTTACACTCGCCACAAGCTACATCAATATCACACCAATACAACAATATACAGTCATCATGAAGAAGAGCAGGTTCCGACTACGGACTAAAACAAACGATAAAAGAACGACGTCCATCCCAGCTATCCCAGTTTCCGGCTTGGAACCCATCCTAGATCGATGATGAAGAAGAAGAAGAAACTCCAAATAGCACAATCAACACGCTCACATCGAAGTAACTATTTACCTGTACTTGCAACTTGTGTTGTAGTAATCTGTGAGCCACATGGACTACGCAATCTCATTTCCAAAGGTATCAAGACTAGCAAAGCTTAATGGGTGAGGTATGGTTAAGTGGTGAGGCTGGAGCAAGCGACTAAGCATTTATTTGAGGTTGCTAACTTACGAGTACAACAATAAGAGGGGGATGATCCTCGCATAGCGGACGTGAACTACTGATGATCAAATGAATGATCCTGAACACCTACTTACGTCAGTCATAACCCCTCTTTGTCCTCGATCGGAGATGGAGCTCACGAAAGAGACAGTCACGGTTACGCACTTAGTTCGCAAGTTTTAATTAAGTTTACTTCAAGTTATCTAGAACCTGATGTTAGAAAAGTTTCCATGTTGCCCCATAAGCGCGGGCACGGCTTCCCAAAATATTTAACCCTGCAGGGGTGCTCCAACTAGTCCATCACAAACTACCACATGCTATAGCAGAATGACATTAATCAGGGAAACCGATGATATCCCCGAAATCCTATTGGAAAACCTCAACCTCGATATAACCCAAAATATCCTTGGAATCCCTCGCACAAGACACTTGATAAAGGTAAAACAAGTCCGGCAAGGCCGCCCGACGTGTCGACGATCCAGATAGGAGCCGTGTATCTCGTTCTCAGGACACCACGAATGAGCGATGGTTACCACGCCACATGCCGAGTTTCCCCGAGTAGTGTTAACAATCTATTTTGTTTGGGACCAACACCATGAGCACTGGCCCCCGTGTATTATGTTGAATTACTCCTCGGGTTCATGATGCCCTATGTTTTCAGTATTAATAGAATTATTATGTTGGGCAAATACAGTACCAATGTTGGGCCTTGCCAGATGAGTTTTATCCCAACACAAGAATCTAGGGGGTCCCCATAACAACCCCAAGCATGTTAGGAGCACTCATTTATGGAACATAACACCGGTAGCCGAAACTAAGGCGGCAAAGATGGAACAAAACACCAGGCTAGAAAGGTCGAGCCTTTCACCATCTACCAAGTATATAGGTGCATTAAATTAATTAGCAATAATATGGTGATATAACAAGGAACCCATGTTAGCACATGGAAGCAACTGCACCTGCAACTAGCAACTCTATCAAACAGATGAGCAAGCGGTAACATAGCAGAACAAGGTTTGCTGGGTAGTGGAAATATTAGAGGTTTCATGGCAATGTTGGGAGGCTGATATTTAACAGGTGGTAGGCAGCGAGACATAGCGATAGAAATGAAACAACTAGCATGACAATGTTAGTAATGATATCTAGGGAACTGATTATCTTGCCTGTGATCCCGCTTGGAAGAAGAACAACTCCGGGAAGCAGACAAATCGAAGGAGTCGAACGGATCCTCACACTCTGAAGTGGTTCGGAACACTATCAAGAGGAGGCAAACCAAAAACAGAATCAACACACAAAATTCACCACGGCACAAGCATGACATGATGGAATTCACATATGATGCATTATCAGTTTCAAATATGCAAAGCAGGGCATGGCAATTCACAACAGTCAAACACTACACATTAAGTGAAGCTCAATATGCAACGAGTTGCATATTGACATAACTCGACATACGAATTATTTAGTTCACACACATTTAGGTACCAGCAATATTAAATGTTCTTTAAACATGGCAAGGGGTGAAGCACAAATAATCTACCTATCTAGGCATTTTAAATGAGTCCGAAAACGACATATAGCATCTTCGAACTGATCCCATGCATTTACTTTGTAATCTGTCCAAATCTGTCCTCAACGTATTTTAAGTTTGTTAAATGGCAAAACAAAGTGGTTCACATGATTCTACTCGTCATTCTAGTCCATTTACATATATGGTCATCTCCAACGGAGCTACGCTTAATTAACTACCAACTAGCCCGTTTAACCCGTTGTCATGCAAACCAATGCAAATATCATAGCTAACAGTTTTAAATATGCATGGGAGTTGGAAAATATTAATCTACGAAAAATTCTACACATTTTACATATATAACTTGTTCCGGTCCGTCGAACAGTTTAGAAGCTACACGCGTTTTAGAATCAATGCAATTTTCTGAAATATGCAAATTCGTTAGACGGGAAAAAAAGAATCGGGCCGAATCTGCAAGAGGACCCGAATAGAGCATGTGCGTTGGATAGCTACAAAGCACCCGGGGCGGGGAATAGGGCAATCGGATGCTCACTAGGGACCTTGTCCCGGTCGGTGCGGCTGAAGCAGGCCAAGCCATGGGGCAAGCTGGGCCGGGAGGCAGCGCGGCCCATGCGAGGTTGGTGTGGTTGGGCTTCGGGTGTAGGCCCATGTAGCGGCCCAAGTGCTGGCCGCACTCAACGAAGGCACGAGCAACGCCTCGTTGTGTGGCAGGCTGCACACGGCGAGCGGCGGCGCTGGGGTCAACGGTCGGTCTTTGGCGGTCCGCCAGCGGGCGACGGGAGGCCTAATCTGACATGGGAGGCTCCGGGGCGGCCGGATCCCGGGTGCGGAGCTTCGAGCTCGTCCATGGCGGTGGTTGTTGTTGCAGATCAAGAGCAGAGGCTAGGAGACGTGAGGGACAAAAGGAAGAACGGTATAAGGAGGGAGGCGCGGCGTGGGGTCTAGCCTCGAGGTCGCCGACATCGTGGGGTCATCGGAACTCCGATGGCCAGCCTGCTAGATGTAGCGGGAGGCGAGCTTCGGCTGCTCGAGGGGCTCCTCCCCTCCATCAGACCAGCGCTAGCTACGGGGCACAGGTGGCAGCGCGGCTGCAGGCTGACCTCGACCCGGTTCGGCCCGGGGCGGGCCTGATCTAGGCTGTGACGGCAGGAGGCACTCGATGCGACGTGGCGCTTCCTGGTTGGCTGAGGACGCCGGCTGGTGGCGGCTTGCTGCTCAGCAAGTGGCAGCAGCGGGGATGGGCTACACGGAATTTGAGGAGGAGAGAGGGAGAGGCTAAAATGGCAGGGAGACCCTTCCTTATATAGTAGGCATGTCTAGGGCTAGGGTTAGGTGATTTCGTCCGAATTCGAACCGCAGGATCGCGATTGGACAACTCTAGAAGCGGAGGGGCTTAGGGTAGGATTAGGTGGTCTGACGGGCTGTGTTAGATAGGCTAGGTGGGGAAGAGAGGGAAACGGTGCAGCCCGTGACAGAGTTTTAAAACACTGAAACGCCCGATAACTAAACCGGCTATAGTGTTGCTATATATTTAATGGTACGAGTATCAAACGAACTCCGATTGCGACGAAATTTGGCACGCGGCCTACCTACCCTATATTAAGACCGCATGCCAAGTTTCAATTCAATCCGAGAGTATTTTCTACACACTTTTAAAACTATATTTTAACGATGTTGTGGGCGCGGGCGTGTGTTGTTGGGCTCAAAACGGTCAACCGCAAAACATAGAGAACCGACAACTACTAACAGATGCAAGTTTTTGAAAACTAGCGGCAATAGAGTGTCGATGTAGTGCAGATGATGTGCATGTTGTGATGATGAATGCGACAGACAACCTAATCGCACGGCGGCAATGGAATAAGAGGGGAATCTTCTGGAGCGTCGGTCTCGGGCTGTCATAGCGTGGTCTGGAGACATGGGCGATCTTGAGGGGGTCCCCACCCTCCGTCCCCAAGCGACGTCAGGCCTGGAGACATGGGCACTTCAAAAGTGGCCCCCACCCTCCGTTTACAGGCACGTGGCATCAAGCATGGATACATGGGCGCCTTTCAAGGGGTCCTCTCGCAGAGAGCTCGCCTTGGGCGCCTCTGCACGCTTCGGCGCGGAAATATGCTTATGTTGGTGCAGTGCTCCTGTGTCCTTACCATGAGAGCTATCACGCCCCCATGTGGCCTGAAGAATTTGGTTGCGTGTTGGTGGGTTCACACGAAAGCTTAAGATTCACACAACTGACACCATCTCAAGTGAAGGTTAATCAAGTTCATTACATATTCGGGAAACACACGCTTGGGGTGATGCAAACTACTAGGAACTGCATGGCCCGAACAACCCAAAAAGTCACCTAACGACCAAACTATCGCGGGGTGTCAGGCCACGCATCGTTACGTGCCATTGGGGTCTACCCTTGTGGTGGGGGACGGCTGATTCCTGAGGCCCCATGAGCCCGTGAGATCCCAACATCTCACGAGGTGCGCGTGACCCACACCCATTGTAGCTTGTTAATCTCCTGAGAAGCAAACTCCCATGCCCTTGGCGCTTGGCGCCACATTGCCGGTCCGTAGGGGCGCTAGGGAACACCTCCACGGGCCCCGAAGCGCCCCCTCATCATACCGACCATATATGACGGCTCCAGGATGGAGTCCCCGAGCCAAATCCGACGGGGGCACCCGCCGCAACTTCTTACGTCAGAGGGGCGCGAGCTCCGGCTTGGAGGGCGAGGCCCATGACACTAGCGTATGGTGTGAAACCCCTCTCCAGGGGGCTGTGGTCATGAGGGCAAGGCAGCGGTCATGTGGTGGAAAATGCCACGGGGGTGCACGTGCCGATCATCGTCTTGGGGGCATAATTCTTCCACTTTTGCTGCGCGGTTAGCGAGAGTTGTTACCGGGTTCGCCCCTTTCACGTCGTCACAGTGACCTCCGTGTTCGGTGCAGGGGAGCGGTGTCGGCACCAGGCGGTGCACTTATTGTGGGAAGTCCCGGTTCGTAAGTGCATCTAGGGCCCCTTCGTGATTTTAGTGTATTGAAGAGTTATGGGTTAAGAGACTGATATGTTCATTAGTGTACACATGCTCTATAAGTTGTTGAAGAGTTTGAGTTATCGAAGAATATCGACCCCTAAAAATGTAAGTCTTCGGCTAAAGACTTTGGTATTTCCTCGAAGACTTTGAAAGTCAGGAAATTGGTTTGTCTGCGAAGAGATTGATGGGAGGACCTTGAAGCGTGAAGACTTTCGTTTTCATAGTTTCATTTTTTGTATTCTGTGTCATAGGACCACCATACTAATAAAGGGGATTAAGGTAAAAGTAAGGAAAAGTTTCCAATTGATGCTCATGTCCAAGCCTACACATCTAAACCCTTCGAGTGAAGCATTTGGAAATCTTCAACAGTCTAGTCAAATTCTTCAGTGATAGAGACGAAGATCTTCTGGTCTGTGCAGAATTTTCTCTAACTAAGGAATTAGGTTTTTGCTAGTGTGAATTACCTACCAGTGAGGATCATGAGTGACATGAGGACATTGAAAGTCGAGATGTTCCGGCCGTTGCTGCGTTGCGCACCACGTGTCCCTAACCTTATCCACATAAGGGTCATATCATTGGGGCATTTATGTCAACCACTACTGGAATTCAGTTATTTGCCGTCAGCCTCTTCTTTTTCGTCTGCTGGCTGATGGCAAAGACTCTATTTTCCGTCAGTCACCAAAAAACGGACGGCCAAGAGCAGACTGATGGCAAAGAGTATCTTTGTCGTTTCCTCGCGCACGGCAAAGAGCAGGAGGGCAGATGGCAAAGAGCACGGGGCGACCCACCACACACCCCCTACCACCCCATAACGTGCACTCATTTTGCCCTCTGCTATCCTGCTCTTTGCAGTCAGAGGGCGGACGGCAAAGAGAGTGCCCCCTAACGGCCATCTCCCCCACCCCACATCCACCTATCCCTGACAGGACAGTTCCTCGCCACCTCTCTCTGTCTCTCTCACCCCCTCTTTCTCCCCCCCCCCCCGCCCACCCCAGCGCCGCCTCCCCTCCGCCTTCCCTAGCGCCGTCGCCACCCCTCCTCCAAGCCCCCTCCGTCCGCCCCAGCACCGCCTCCCCTCTGCCCGCCCCAGTGCCGTCGCCACCCCTCCTCCCCGCCCCCTACACCGGCCCCAGCGCCGTCGCCATCCCTCCTCCCCGGAGCTCGGCTTCTCCTCCTCCCCGCGCCCCTCCTCCCCGGCTGCCCACCGCCCCGGCTGCCCACTACCCTCCTCCTAATAGGTGAGTTTGTTTTTTGTTATTTTATTAGATTTAGTTATTTGATTTAGTTATTTGATTTAGTTATTTGATTTAGTGGTAGTTTAGTTAGTTGATTTAGTTCAATAGTAGATTTAGTCCTAGGTTTAGTTAATTAGTGCTAGGTTATTTGTTATTTGTTAATTTAGAGGTAGATTCTATTTTGTTAATTAGTGCTAGGTTATTTGTTATTTGTTAATTTAGTGAAATAAGTAGAAAAAAGATGAAGAATAAAAGTAGAATAAGTAGATAAGGGAAGAAGAATAAGAAGAGGAGGAGGAGGAGGATCAAAAGAAGAAGAAGAAGAAGAAAAAAAGAGCAGAGAGGAGAAGAATAAAGAAGATGAAAAAGGAAAAGAAGGAAGAAGAAGAAGAAGAAGAAGAAGAAGAAGAAGAAGAAGAGGGAAATAGAAAAGAAGGAAGAAGAAGAAGGAGAAGAAGAAGAAGAAGAAAAGGAAGGAAGGAAGAAGAAGAAGAAGAAGAAGAAAAGGAAGAGGAGGAAATAAAAGAAGATGAAGAAGAAGAAAATGACACACTGACACCCCGACACCCCGACACGATGCCCGAAACCCCGACACGACATCCTGATGACACCCTGGCAGAAAACTCCGCGCAACTGTTAATACGCCGCCCCCAACGTCACTGACCCCAACCCCTGACCTCTGACACCTCTTCGGCCTCTTGTTGACCGAAAACTCACCCGACCACCGACCCCCGATGCCACTCACCCTGGACCCCCGACGACACTGACCCCCGACCACCGACGCCACTAACCCCCGAACCCCGACACCACCGACACCCGACACCATCGACCCTCGACGCCACTAACCCTCGACCCCCGACAACTCTTCTGCCTACGGTTGAACGAGAATGTGCTATTCGGCCTTCCACAAGCCGACGGGGTCATTGTTTTGTAAATTATGAGTTAGGTCACATATTTTCCGATTATGTTTTAAAAACATCATATTTGTGTTGATCGTGTGAATTTCAATGTGCAGTTGTTCGACGACCTCCACGTGCGTTGGACGAGTTCCGCCCTGCGTTTGTTGGTGAGCACAAATGACTTCTCCTCCTACCCCCTTAATTTGCTTTGTTCCGGTCTTCGTGCCGATGAAACTTACTAGCTATAGGTTTCTTCAATCATGAGTATGCGTGACCAGTATGCGTCTGCCGTTCGAAAGGGAGACATCTATCAATATGCATGTCTTTGCATATTTATAACCGCCATCCTTTCGAATTGTCCAACGTTATCCACGGACAGCCTGAGTATGTGTAGATTTGGTTCGTTTCCCCATATGGTGTGCTCAGGATCCGATGCGGAATTTCGTCAGTGCCTCCTTGTTGTTCTCCCAGTACACATCCTCTCTGCTTATTGCCAAGACGTCTATCAGGAGAACGGCGGGGAGGTGCTGCCGAAATTCTGCGTCGCATCTGGAGCAAAGCATGGGAAAATGAACCCAATCTACACATACTCGGGTGCGATTAGGACCTATCTTTACTTATTAGCGTGTAGGTTACATGGACGTAATAAAACTGACAAACTTGATTAGCGCATGAATATAGATGATGAATTATATATTTATCTCTTGTGCGCCCATAGGTAGCTAGGCAACATGAGTGATCGTGCTTGGATGTACACTGGTCACCCTAGTCAGAAAGACATGACCAATGAATGGTTAACAAAAACCAGGGGGTTTGTTAGAGCCGCATTTGCAAATGGCCAGCAAAAAACATGGTGCCCCTGTCCCAACTGCGACAACTGGAAAAAGCAGACAGAGTTTGAAATGGGTAAACACCTGCAGAAGTGGGATTTTACACCTAATTATACGGTGTGGACTTTTCGTGGTGAGTCTGACCAACGTGCCAGAGCTGAGGTGATTCGTCGTCGCACCGACGAGCATGGTACCAGTATCGAAGACATGGTGCAAGACTCTGATGATGCTCGGGATTCGGACGATGAGATGGAGGAATCTGCAATGGCCTTCTATGAAATGTTGGAGTCCTCAAAACGTCCTCTCCACGAGCAGGCTGAGCTTTGTCAGTTGGATGCCATCGCACAAGTATTGGCTCTGAAGGCTCAATTCAACCTAGGCAGAGAATGCTACGACGAGATGATGACGATATTTGGACACTTTCTACCCAAAGGCCATGTACTGCCTGCAACCATGTACGAGTCAAAGAAAATCCTCCGTCTACTTAAGATGCCCTATGAGAAGATACATGCCTGTGAGAATGGATGTGCCTTATTTAGGCTTGAGTATGCGGCCTTGAACTATTGCCCCATCTGCAATTCTTCCACGTATATTGTGGTAGACAACGGTATGGGTGAGAAGAATCAAACCAAAATCCCCATTAGTGTTCTTTGGTATCTGCGAATCATACCAAGACTTCAACATCTTTTCATGGTCGAAGAGACGGCCAGACAGATGACAAGCCACAAATTGGGCAAAAGAACCGAACTAGATGCGGATGGGAACAATATGCTTGTACACACTTTAGATGGTTTTGCGCGGAGGCACTTCGATGCATTACATAAGGATAAATCGGAAGATCCAAGGCATCCTAGAGTTGCCATCAGCACGGATGGGTTCAATGTGTATGGTATGACGATAGCACAATATAGTTGTTGGCCTGTATTTTTCATTCCACTCAATTTCCCACTCGGAGAGATTATGAAAAGAAAGAAAATTTTCCTGATGTTGATAATTCCAGGGCCCAAGTATCCATGGAAGAATATGAATGTGTACATGCAGCCGCTTAAGGACGAGTTGCAAGAAGCCTGGGATAATGGGATCAAGACCTATGACGCCGCTACCAATTTTTTTTTCAAAATGCATGTGTGGTACATGTACTCGACGCATGATTACCCGGCATTTGCGCTATTCGCTGGCCGGTGTGTGCATGGAAGATTCCCGTGCACCACATGCAAGTCAGCTCTTCAGTTCCGTTGGCTGCATGCTGGTCGCAAGTTTTCTTGCTTCGACATGCATAGACAATTCCTGGATCCTAACCATAAGTTCAGAAAAGACAAGAAGAATTTCATCAAAGGTAGAGTTGTCAAAAGCACTGCACCACCTGCTTTGATAGGCCAATAGACCCTTGATCAGTTAAACGATCTCGAGCCTGATCTTTTTGTCCAGGATACTTCAAAGGGTATAATATGGAACACGCCTGGACTCACAAGTCATGCTTATGGGATCTACCTTACTTCAAAGACCTCCTTTGCCCACACAACATCGACGTGATGCACACTAAAAAGAATATTGCGGAGGCCATTTTTGGTACATTGTTCGGCATAGAGAGGAAGTCAAAAGATAATCCTAAGGCTAGAATCGACCTGGAGGCTCTATGTGATAGACTGTTACAAAACTTGCGACAACGAAAAGGAAAGCAAAGCATAGCGAAGCCAAAGGCATGGTTCAATCTTGAAAGGCCAGCTATGAGGGAAATGCTATTGTGGGTGAAAATGCGGTTGATGTTCCCCGATGGGTATGCTGCGAATCTAAAGAGGGGAGAGAGTCTTGAGATATTGAAAATATTTGCTCTCAAGAGTCATGATTGGCACATATGGATTGAGCGGGTAATGTCGGTGATGTTGCGTGGCTTTATCCCTGAGGATGAATGGCTAGTACTGGAAGAGCTGAGCTTTTTCTTCCGTTCTCTTTGTGCGAAAGAACTATCGCCTGGCGTGCTAGATGAAATGGAAAAGTTGGCGGAGGAGTTGATCTGCTAATTAGAAAAGATCTTTCCATCGGGCTTCTTTAATCCAATGCAGCATTTGATTTTGCATCTCCCGACCGAGGCAAGATTGGGGGGCGTTCAAAATTGATGGTGCTACTCAACTGAGAGGATGCAGAAGACACTTCGAGCTAAGTGTAAAAATAAACGTAGAATTGAAGCATCGATGGCCGAGGCATTCATTACTGAGGAGGCGGCAAACTTCATGACAGCACACTACGAAGCCAAAAATCATCATTTGCATAACCCGAAGCCTTGGTACAATGATGGCGATCCAAAAAAGTTCGATCCAACCTCAACCTATTCAAAGGGAAGCTCGCACCATCCGGTGCTTCGAAAGGGAAATCGTTGGATGTCGAAGAATGGCGGACCATTTCATTGTATATCTTCACCAACCTAACAGAAGTGCGGCCGTACATCGAGTAAGTTCTCGGTAAATTATTGTTACACAACTTGTAATTCCTTTCAACTACCCTTATTCCTGGATATTTGATATAGTCGATACGTCGCCGAATTCTCGGATGGAGCAGTCATCGAAAAGGATTCCGTCGAAGAGTATGAGCTTCTCGCAAAGCATGGAGGAGACTATCCCGGTTTCATCTCTTGGTTCAAACAAAGGGTAATTAATTACCATTAATGGCCAATTTGATTTCTTGGTCTAATTTGCGGCTAATGCATCCATTCTTTCTTAGGACTACAAGAAGAGAACATGTCATAAATGCAAGAAATCTAGTCAATATATTGCTGATTGTCCTTGCTGGGTGAAGGAATCAAAGAAGAAGAAATACAAGGATGACAGTTCTGATGACTCGGAGAGAAGTAAGAAATATTCAAAGTCCTCATCCTCAAAGTCCTCATCGCACAAGAAGAACAGCTTCAGAAAGGCTCGGGCTCTTATTAGCAAAGAAATGGATTCTATGGAAGAATCTGAAGAATGTGATGAAGAAGAAGGTTTTCAAGAGGAGTCAGAGTATGGTGTTGCAATCCTAGCCCTTGGTGCCACATTCATCAACAAGTCCATCTTTGACCTCGAAGAAAATGACAACATCAATAGCACTGACGAATCTGATGACAACTTTGCTCCCACCTATTTCTTCATGGAAAAAGGTTCCAACGTATCCAGCCACTCTTCCTCTTCTGACTCTAGTGACTGTGAACCTAATGACTATCAAAAACCCAGTTACTACAATCTTGCTAATATTGCCACTAAGCAACGACAGCTATTGAAAAGCTTCAGAAACTGCTAGACAAAAGAGATGACCTGTTGATTCAGGAAATGGATCAGACTCAAATCTTGACTGATGATGTCAAAAGCCTTCACTCTAGGTTTGATAGTCTTTAGGATCGTCATGTCACCCTCTTGGCTTTCTTGTGAATATCTTCAAAGAAAGCAAGCTCTTGAGAAGCTAAGGGTGTCTCATGATGATCTTTGAATCGAAAATGATTCTTTGCTCGCTCAACAGATCAGTACCACTTAGGAAGAATTCATTCCACCATGCTTGAAATGTATCAAATGTGAATCTGCTAATTCTTCACCTCAAACTTCATATGATTTTATTACTACAAATTCTTCACCTAAATCTGTGGTTACAAATTCCTTAGTTGATGAAACCACAGTCACTGACGAAAATGCAGGGTTGACGGAATTGTATGTGACATGCATTTACAAAAGCCTCAAAGGGTATCGAACCCTTTGTGATATGCTCAAAAAGTAGATTCTAGTCAGCAACCCTACAAAAGAGAGTATTGCATTTGAGAGGAAATTGAATGTTGATGGGTCATACTGGAAACCTGAGCAGTATCCCAAAACCTCATGGGTTGATGCAAAATGACCTCATGTTTATCCATCTACTCTATCAAGCTTTGCACATGAAACTTCATATTCCTATGATGAGTCACTTGACTCAAACTATAAACTGTTCAAAAATCAGAATGGTTAAGTATTTGCTAGATATGTTGGAACTAACAGCAAGTATGTACCACCCTTGAGGAAAATTTAGGTTCCCAAAAGCAGCTTGGAAAGTCTTCAGGTGAATGTCCTCATGACACCACCAGTGAAGAATAGGAACCCCAGATCAAATTTCTCAAGTGGACCAAAGTCTTCACGAGGATCAAATTCCTCATATTGTCAAAACCTTGCTCGTACTTGCACTAATGCTTCTAATGTGCAGGGAAACTACAAGGGACATGAATATGTGCACTATTCCTCAAATCACTATGTTCGTAAGTACTCGAAACAAATTGTGCTTATTCATTTGAATACTGTAACCCCCCTCCTGTGAAATGAAGTGCATTAGCTTCAATGCCCCAATTTTCCTATGCTGCTCATAGGATGATGGAATCTTTGCCACCCCTTCAGATGTGGGTGCTGAAGAAATTGAACTAATCGCTTCTGGAGGTCACGTCTCGAGATGAAAGTCATCATCTAAAGAATTTGCTGGAGACCTGAGGAAATACTCGAAAGGACGCAAGCTAATCATGATGAAATGATTATCATTTCACTCGTCCCTATTATGTATTAATCCTACTTTATGTGATGAAATTCAAGTCTCATGAATTTGATATCATATTCTGCACTCTAATTCATATGAGATGGTAAGCAGTACTAATTCATCTGTAGGATAGCAAACACCAAACCACATAGTGGGTTCTTGACAGTGGATGTACAAAACACATGACTGGTGAAAAAAGCTTATTGATGAATATCCCAGTAACTCCATTACCACTGAAGCATATCACCTACGCAGGCAAATTTAAAAGCAAGGTATTGGGACTTGGTAAGTTGGGTATTTCTAAGGACTAACACATGGCCAAAGTCGTGCTTATCGAATCCCTTGGGTTTAACCTCATGACAATTTCAAGATTTGTGATCTTGATATGATTGTCATCTTTGGCAAATATCATTGTGTAGTCATCATGGAATCTGACAAATCAAAGTCTTCGAAGGCTTTGGGAGAGGAGACTTGTACATTGTTGATTTCTCTACAGGTCCACAGTCCGCCATGTGTCTACATGTAAAAGCCTCACATGGCTGGCTATGGCATCAATGACTTGGTCATGAAGGCGTGAGCAATCTACACACATTGGCGTAGAAAAAGCATGTCATTGGCATCAAAAGTGTCAAATTACTCAAGGATCAACTCTGTGGGGCTTGTAAGTCTGGAAAAATGACTAGATCCAAGCACCCCTCAAAGATTATCATGACCACCACTCGCCCTTTTGAATTGCTTCACATGGACCTCTTTGGACCTACTCATTATGCTACTCTAACCAATACAGCATCACTTTATGGCTTTGTCATCGTTGACGACTATTCTCATTATACTTGGGTGCACATTATCATTTACGAAACTGAAGTGCGGGAAGTCTTCAAATTATTTTCCTCAAAGTCCTCGACTAACTTTGGCGTCAAGATCAAGCACATCCGGAGTGACAATGGGCAAGAACACTGGTCTTGATGACTATCTTGATGAACTTGGTATTACTCATTAATTGTCTACCCCTTATACTCATCAGCAGAATGGCATCGTGGAGTGCAAGAACATGACTCGGGTTGAAATGGCATGGACTATGCTTGAAGAATATCAGACTCGTCGTCGCTTCTGGCCTGAGTCAATCAATATTGCCTGCCCCATCATCAACACTATGTCTTCACAAATTCCTCAAGAAGACCTCATATGAACTCCTCATTAACAAGAACCCAATGTAAGTTATTTCAAAATCTTCGGTGCAAGATACTGGATTAGAGACCCTCACCACAGTTAAAAGTTTGCACCGAAAGCACATGAGGATTTTATGCTTGGTTACGGAAAGGACTCGCACACCTACAGAGTCTTCAATAACTACCACAACAAGGTTGTTGAAACTGTAGATGTGTGGTTCGATGAAACTAATGGCTCGCAAAGAGAGCACCTATCTTTTGTGCTAGATCAAATGCCTCCTGAGGAATCTATTAAGCTCAAGGCTACTGAAGATATCATTCCTAATGGAGAAAACCCACCTTTGAAGAAGTCATCCCAAACTATGAATAATTTTGGGCTGGAGCATCTGAGGAAATTGCTCGATATCAAATTCCTCAACCTGATCAAAATCTTCAACCCGCGCATCCAAGGATTGCAAATAAAGTGCAAATTGACAAAATCCTCGATGACAGCAATGCGCTAGATCCCCTGAGTCGCTCAAAAGCTTCACATTAGATTAACTTTTGTGGGCATTCTTCCTTCGTGTCTATCACAAAACCCTCAAAAGTTGATGAATCGTGCATGGAACTTGAATGGATTCAAGTCATGTAAGAAGAACTTCATCAATTCAAGCTTAACAACGTGTGGGAACTTGTTAAGCAGTCTGGTCCTTGCAAGCACAATTTCATCAGTACCAAGTGGGTCTACCAAAACAAGCAAGATGGAGATGGTCAGGTAGTGAGGAACAAGGCATGACTTGTAGCCCAAGCCTACACACAGGTTGAACGAATTGACTTTGACGATACTTTTGCACTTGTTGCTAGACTTGAAGATATTTGTATATTGCTTGCTTATGCTAACCATCACAATATCACGTTGTACCAAATGGATGTGAAAAGTGCATTCCTCAATGGTAAGCTTGAGGAAGAAGTATATGTTGCTCAGCCCCCAAGTTTTGAAGACCCAAAGCATCCTGACAAACTCTTCAAACTCAATAAGGCTCTCTATGGTCTCAAGAAAGCCCCTCGAGTGTGGTATGACACATTGAAGGAATTCCTAGTGAAGAAAGGCTTCAAACGTGGTTCACTCGACCCTAATCTTTTCACAAAATCCTATGATAATGAACTATTTGTGTGCCAAATATAAGTGGACGATATGATCCTTGGTTGTACTAACAAATGTTACAGTGACGATTTTTCCTACATGATGGGTGAATAATATCAAATATCCATGACGCAGGAGCTGAAATTCTTCCTTGGGATTCAAATTTGTTAACAATGCAACGACATCTTCATTTCTTGAGATAAATACCTCAAGGATGTTCTGAAGAAATTTGGCATGCATGAACGCAAACGCGTCAAAATTCACATGCCTACCAACGGCCACCTCTACACTAACGAAAATTGTAAAGATTTTGATCAGCACGTATATCGTTGTATGATTAGCTCTTTATTGTGCCCATGTGCATCTAGGCCATATATTATGCATATGTCTGCATGTGTACATGTTTCCAAGCAACACCGAAGGAATCACACCATAAGGCTATGAAGCATATTCTTCGGTATCTTGATCACACGCCAAAGCTTGCATTATGGTCCCCCAAGGGCTCAAATCTTCATCTCGTTGGATATTATGACTCTAACTACGCTGGTGACCATGTGGATCGCAAGTCAACATCAGGCATCTGCCATTTCCTCAGACGATCGTTAGTTTGTTGATCCTCAAAGAAGAAGAATTGTGTGTCACTTTCCAATGCTAAAGTTGAGTACATTGCTGCTAGTTTGTGTTGTGCTCAACTACTGTGTATGAAGCAAACCCTCAAGAACTATGGAATCAACATGAAGAATGTGCCACTCTACCGCGACAATAAGAGTGCAATCAAGATTGCATACAACCCAGTAGAACACTCGAAGACCAAGCACATTCAGATTTGTCATCATTTTCTTCGTGATCATGTACTCAAGGGAAACATCATCGTCAACCTCATGAAGACTGAAGGACAACTAGCAGATATCTTCACTAAGCCCATGGATGAAAAGAGATCTTGCAAGTTGGAGTGTGAGCTAAATATCTTAGAATTTCTGAATGTTTTGTGAAAGGACACACATCCTAACACTCAACTACTGTATTCGGTGCTAGATCGTGACAGATCGTGATTGGATCGCAAAGATGTTCGACTACATCAACCACATTTCTCAATGCTTCCTCTTACAATATACAAGGGTATATAGATGCACTCCTCCTCACGTAATTATTCATCTCCATAGATAGATCTTGGTGATCATAGGAATTTTTTTCCCATGCAATGTTCCCCAACAGGGGTGTCAGAGCTAGGTCTATATGTAAATAACAAGCACGAGTAGAACACAAAGTGTTTGTAGTGTAACGACCCAGATGCGGTCCTTTCCGATCTGGGGGTCGAGGCCCCAGAATAGGAAAGAAGCGCATCTAAGCGTTTCGCAAGCAAGTAAACATAGCACATAATAATAATTATAGTAGACAATCTGGGATTCAACTGTCTTCTTATTAATAATACAGAGTACAACGCAGATACAAACAAGGTAGTTCTGGTACGGACTACAAAAACAGGGAAAATGCTATGCTACCCGCTGCAGGCCCACGATCACGACCATGGCTCAGTCCTCTGGGTAGTTCACGTAAAGGCAATTTGTCTCCTCGTCGTACTGCCACGCCAGCTGGGTGCTGTCCGGATCATCTGTCTCTGGGGTACCTGTACCTGCTGGGAGTTTCGGAGGAATCCGTGAGCCACGGGGACTCAGCAATCTAGGACCTTGGTGCCAAATCTAGTCACGTTATTTGGGTAAGGAAGGGATGGAGTGTTTCAGGCTGTTGTAACCTATGATTGAATTAGTGGCTATCTTACGCAAAAGTGAAGTGAAAGTGGTCTACGCTAACGATCGAGAATATTTGATTAGAAAGTGATCCTGAACACCTACCTACGGCATTCATAACCCCACCGTGTTCCCGATCGAAGAGAGATCTTCGAAGGGACAGTCACTGTTACGCACACATTTGGCATTTTTATTAGTTTATGTTCAAGTTCTCTAATACCGGATGTTAACAAAATATTCTAAACTGCCACATAACCGCGGGCACGGCTTTCCGAAAGATTAAACCCTGCAGGGGTGCTCCAACTAGTCCATCACAAACGAACACAGGCCGCAAAGGCATCCTCTATCACGAATCTCGTGATCTCGTCGGATTCCTTAGAGGAAAACCTCAACTCTGGGTGAAACCAAAGCTTCACTGGGATTCCTATACGCAAGATATACCGCTAAGGTAAGAGAAGACCAGCAGGACCTCCCGACGTGTCGACGACCCTGATAAGAGCCGCGTATCTCAGTCTCACGACACGCCGGATGAGTCACACTACAGGTGTACCAAACCTCAGGTTGCCCTGTGGTGGCCCCATAGTCTGCCCAGTTTGGACCAACACTCATGAGGAGCACTGGCCCGGGTTGTTGATTAAGGATCCTCGGGGTAGCTATTCCCTATGCAGTTTGTTATTAGGTGATTAGCAAATAGTACGAAAGTTGGGTCCTGCCGGACAAGCCTTAGCACTACGCGATTTATCAAGGGGGTCCCCATAACAACCCCGAACGTGTTAGGAGCGATCATTATGGAATCAAACACCGGTAACCGGTAACTAAGGCGACAATAACGGAACAAGACACCCGGCAAAAGGCTAGGCCTCCCGTCATTTACCAAGTATATAGATACATTAATTAAATAACAGAAATTAATATAATAATATCAAGCTCGTGGCATCACATGAGTTTAAAACACATGCAACTAACAATGCTAACATTAGTAGCTGAGCAAGCCTACCTAGCCATGCAGGTTTGCTAGGAAAGAGTTCGATGTATAGGCTCATGGCATATGAAGAGGCAATATAATTTCAGTGGTAGGCAGCGAGCAATATGAGATGGAATCGAAACTAACATAACAAGTCTAGAGATGGAATCAAGGTCATATCATCTTGCCTGTGATATCCTCAGCTTGGAATGGTTATGGATCGTTCTGCACGTACTCTCCGGACTCCACGTATTCGTTCTCCGCTCTCGGTGCTACCCAACATAAGAATAACATCCAATGAATAGCAACACCAAAAAATGCAACAATCACATGATGCATGAGATGAGAGTTGAGCATGCACCAGTATTTCTATCATTAGCACAAGCAAAATAAACTACAGCAAGTTTCTGGACAGAACTTTGCACTAACTATTTGGACATGCATGGGAATGACATGAACAGATGCAGCGCGTAAAAACGGTGCAAAACCATATAAAGTACATTGCAAACGGAGCTACGGATCAACGGGAATCAACGATACAAGACATGAAGCTCTACGTGAAAGATCCAACACCACACACACAATTGGCACAAATCTGGTATTCCTAGGTTGCCAAGACATATATTAACCCAACATGAATGAAATGGATCAAGGTAGAACACCACAACAACAATTAAACACAAACTTTGAACAAAATGGCAAATCTACAAAATCTGCCAGTTTCTGCATCTTAGCTGTTTGGAAGCAACATGCAACATAGCTACAGGTCTTCAAACATGACAAATAATATATGTGGCTGTTGCCAACCAAGAACACTACAATCCCCAGCAATAATCACAGCAAAAGGAATTAAACTCTAGAAGATACAAGGCCACAAACATTCCCAAAACCATCAGATCTCAGGGACTTAGTGAAAATTCCTGCACCTGAGTTTCTGTTTCTGTTCTGAAGCTTTTTGACAGCAATCAAAATACAAGCTACTGGACTCCAAATGACTTTAAATTTTCCATGAAGCTTCACAAACATATCAGGTTCAAAATACTAGCACTGAACTAAGCCCAGTTCTCAACAGTATGACCAGCACATCCTCATCTACAGGGGAAGAAAATGTTTCCAGCATCCCAGAATTTTCAGAGTTCAAAAATCTGGAATTTTTCAGCCACATGCCCACTTTGTCTAGGCATAGTTTGCACACACATGTCGCAAAGAGGTAGTTGACACAACTATGGTGTTGATCACAAACCCCTACTATTAACACACTAAACCCCATGCCCTTGGGCTCCATCTATACCATGGAATCAAAGACCAAATTTCCAACAAAACTGTAAATGCCACTCCATAAGGTTTTATTCTAAGATGAAAATCACATAGGAGAGTTTCATGTGCACAATGACAAAGTTACATGAGGGTTTGAACCCCATGTTTGTGTCATGCACATCAACAACACCAACACACACAATACCTCACTAGCACTAGCATCAAGCTCAACACAAAATAACTCTAAGCTAACAAGAGAGTATGCGCACCCCCACATATGGGCATGTGATGGTACACACCCTCACATGCATTACTAGGATCACCCTAGGAATCATGTCATCCTCAAAGTGCAACCCCCACAACAAACTACCCTAGCTTAACTAGTAATCCACACCTACACATGCTAACAAGATAGCCACCTAGTGCAACTCATCACCTCAAGTACATGTGGTGAGGGGGAGGCATCCACACCCCACTATCCTATGCAATCAAAGGAAACTACAAGATCAACTTAGCCCACACTAACATCTCAGAAGATGGGGCTATACATGATTAACTTGTGCTACTTTCACACCTTAAGAACAACACTCACAAGAAACCACATCATCATGCACAACTCCTACCAAGTGTACTTCACACCACAAGAAGTAATCATCATAGGCATCACAAGGTTAGCATCATCTAACAAACACTTGTGTGCAAAACACACACACACATTTAATCTAACCTAACTATACTAGCAGGGAAAAGGGATAAAAAGCCACCTTGCTGCCCAAGCACAAGGAAGAGGAAGAACAAATTAAGGACAGCAAAAAAAATCATAAAACATACATCAGGGGTCCTGGGAATCGAACCCAGTACCTCCTGGTACACAAAGCACCACCTAGCCACTTCACCACCACCACATATGTCGACAGAATGGGGGAAGAGAACAGGGAATCATGTCCCTGCTGCTCTTGCACAGGAATAACAGAAAAACTGACAAAATACACAGCGCCGAGGGGGGGAATCGAACCCACAACCTCTCATCAGGCGCAACATGGAACAACCACTGCACTACGAACGAAGTCTGAACAGGTACCCGCGAGAAACGAAAAGAAGGGATACCTCGAACGGATCTGCCCTCTGATCTACCTTACTCAACACAGCAGGCACGTACGCCGACCCATCTACACCTCCAACATCGACGGGGAAGCACCCCGCCCGCGTCGCTGCTGGCACGAGGGGCGGAGAACCAACCTTACTGCTACGAGCCTATCCGTGCTCTAAACCAAAAGAAACACACGGGACGTCTGCTGGCTTAGGTCCCGTCGGGCAGCAGCCTCCCGACAGAGAAGAAGGGCACGCACTCTCCCGACGCAACGGCTTCTCGTGCTGGGTGGAGGCGAGCTCCTACTCCTACCTCTACCAAACCGCAGCAATACACCACCACAACACCACTCACCACACAGCTAGCTACCTCCCTGACGAACAGCAGCAGAGAAGGGGCGTAGATCCTACTTCGGATCATGACCGAACCGGGGAGGAGGAGGCAAGGGGCGACGATCCTCACCTTGGGGAGAAGAGGGGGCGCCAATCTAACGGAGAGGAAGCCAGACCGGAGGGAGGAAGGCGAGCCGAGGAAGTTCTGCCGTAGACCGAAGCAGGGGAAGGAGTTCGTCGGGTTCGCGCCGAAGACAAGCTCCTGCCCGTTGCTGTGGTCGCTCCCTGACCTCAACAACGGCGGGAACGGAGCGCGGGTAGTCTCCCCAAGCTCCCGGGCATGGTGGTCGTGCCGCCCGGCGAAGCACGCGGGGGTAGACGCCGGCGAGCTCTCTTCTCTGCACTCTCTACTAACCCTACAGGAAGCCTACCTGGAGAAGAAAGGAAGAGATGGAGGGGAGGAAGGAGATGGCGGCGGTAGGAGGGAACCCTAGTCGAGGGGAGGCTCGGACGCCCAGCTATATAGGGGCCCTCGACGTTTGTGCCACGACACCGTCAGATCCTCCCTCTCTCTCACGTGCTGACGGAAAGAAGAAAAGCGGGGGAAGGAGAAGTGACGGCGTCAGGGAAAAAGGAAAGGAGGGGGCTCGCCCGCGTGGGCTCTCGCTGGAGGGCGAGCAGCTGGGCCAGAAGGGAAGGAAGCCCACGTCGAGCACGAGGGGAGAGAAGAAAAACGCAGGGGGTTTTCTATTTAGATTAAAAACACACAGGGAGGAATTTACTACACAAAATAAACTACTCGGATAAAAATCAAAAGTAAAAACCTCCTGGTCATAAGGAATTATGGCCCATTAGAATAAAATAGGAAAGCAATATTCGGAGCTATTTGAAATAAATGCAAAACAATAATTAATTTACTGTTTTGGGTTTATTTGCACCTTTAAAAATCAAATAACAAGTCAGCAAAATTACACCTCATAATCACAATTTCCTCTAACCACCAGACATTTTAGAATAACATTTGGGAAGAAGGAATTTTGACATGAGATAAATAGGAGGGAAAAGGATTTAAAATAGCTAAGAGCTTTTGAAATGCCTAGCACTCACTCCTACTCATCACACACCAACATGACATGCATCACACAAAATAGTGCAAAACCACAAAATAACCCTAGTGATATCACATGCAATCATAACACCACAACACTAACTCCTAGTAAGAACATATGCCCACATGATCATGACATGCAATCATAACAAGACATAGAATCAAAGGTATGGCAAAGGTTGTATGGCATGGATGCATGCATGCAAATGCAAAATAGAAGGTGAAACATGAAATCATACGTGCATAGAAACTCTCATGACAAAGTCAAGGTGGTCCCACATGGAAGGTTACAAAAAGGGAAGGTCGTACACTTGGGGCATTACAAACTCTCCCACACTACAAAGAAGATCTCGACCTCGAGATCTAAGACTGAAAGAAATCGGGAAATTCGGAACGGAGGTGATACTCGCGTTCCCACGTAGCCTCTTTATCGGAATGGTGTGACCACTGCACTTTGAGAAACTTGATAGACTTGTTACGGGTCTTGCGCTCAGTCGCCTCGAGAACCGCAACTGGATGCTCGCGATAAGAGAGGTCAGGTTGAAGATCGATTTCTTGAAGATGCACAGTGCGCTCGGGGGTCTTGAAACACCTCCGGAGCTGAGAAACATGGAACACATCATGGACATTTGCAAAGGTTGACGGAAGCTCGAGCTGGTACGCGAGGTCGCCCCTCTTGCCAACTACTCTGAATGGACCAATCAAACGAGGCGCAAGGTTGCCTTTGATGCCAAAACGCTGCATACCCTTCATAGGAGACACCTTGAGATAGACAAAATCATCAAGTTCATACGACATGTCACGGTGCTTGCTATCATAATAGCTCTTCTGACGGGACTGAGCTGCTCTGAGGTTGTCGCGAATGATCCGACACATCTCCTCAGCTTCTTCTATCATATCATTGCCAAGGATCTAACGCTCGCCTGTCTGGGACCAGTTGAGCGGAGTACGACACTTCCTGCCCTAGAGAATTTCAAACGGAGCCTTGCCAGAGCTAGCTTGATAACTGTTGTTATACGAGAACTCCGCGAAAGGCAGACAATCCTCCCACTTCATGCCAAACGAGATAACACAGGCTCTCAGCATGTCCTCAAGAACTTGATTCACCCTCTCCACTTGACCACTAGTCTGAGGATGGAACGCTGTGCTGAACCGGATCTTCGTGCCCATAGCAGACTGAAAGAGTCCTAGAACTTGGAAGTGAAGATACTCCCGCGATCTGATGAGATCATCATAGGTACACCGTGCAACGAGACAATCCTCGAGGTGTACAACTCTGCCAGCTGAGCTGCTGAAATGGACTCCTTGACTGGAAGGAAATGGCGCCGCTTTACTCAATTTGTCGATGACGATGAAGATGGCGTCATTGCCCTTCCTGGACTTCGGAAAACCTGTGACGAAGTCCATCTCAATGTGATCAAACTTCCACTCGGGAATCGGCAAAGGCTTCAAGAGGCCCGCTGGTCTTTGATGTTCTGCTTTCACCCTTCGATATACATCACACTCATTGACGAATTGTGCAATTTCACGCTTCATACGGGTCCACCAGAAAGTCTGCTTCAAGTCATGGTACATCTTGGAACTTCCCGGATGAATAGAAAGCAGAGAATTATGAGCTTCTTCCATGACCACCTTCCTGAGATCACCTTTCGGGACGACAAGACGGTCCTCGAAAAACAAAGTGTCCCTGGCAGCAATAGTGAAACACTTATACTTGGGAAGACTCTTTCCCACACCAATCTTGACCTTATTCACCATAGTATCAAGTAGTTGAGCTGCTCTGACCTGATCTTCCAAGGTAGGAGAGATCTGAAGGTTCGCAAGAAAACCCTGAGGAACCAGCTGAAGATTGAGCTTCCTGAAAGACTCAGAAAGACCCGGCTGGAGAGGTTGCAGAATCAGACTATTGCAATATGCTTTCCTGCTCAATGCATCTGCCACAACATTTGCCTTGCCTGGCGTGTACTCAACACTCGGATTAAAATCCTGGAGCATTTCCACCCAACGTGGTTGCCGAAGATTCAAGTTAGGCTGAGTGAAGATATACTTGAGGCTCTTGTGATCGGTGAAAACTTCAACCTTACGTTCCAACAAGAGATGTCTCCAAGTCATCAAGGCGTGCACAACAGCTGCTAGCTCGAGATTGTGCACAGGATAGTTCTTCTCCGCAGGCTTCAGCTTCCTGGAGGTATACGCAACCACCTTCCTATCTTGCATCAAGACTGCACCGAAACCCTGGAGAGAAGCATCGCAAAAGACCTGGTACGGCTTGGAATCATCCGGAGGAGCCAATACCGGAGTGGAGGTAAGCTTCTCTTTGAGGGTATAGAAAGCCAGTTGACACTCTGGAGACCACACATACTTGACACCCTTCTGAAGAAGGCTAGAGAGCGGCTTGGCGATTTTGGAGAAGTTCTCAACGAATCTTCTGCAATATCCGGCAAGACCGAGAAAGCTTCGAAGCTGCTTCACATTCTGCGGAGGTTCCCATTCAACAATGGCTTGAACCTTGGATGGATCAACCTTAATGCCCTCGGCAGAGATAATATGCCCAAGATACACCACTTCTTTCAGCCAGAACTCGCACTTGGAAAACTTGGCATACAGCTTGTATTCTCTTAGTTTATCAAACACCAACCTGAGATGTTTCTCATGTTCTTCCTCATCCTCAGAAAAGACCAGAATGTCATCGAGATATAGCAAGACAAACTCATTCTTGAATGGCGAGAAAATATAGTTCATCAAACGGCAAAAAGTCGGAGGAGCATTAGCCAGACCAGAAGACATGACCGTATACTCATATGAGCCAAAACTGGTCCTGAATGCCGTCTTTGGAATGTCTTCCTCGCGAATGCGAATCTGATGATAGCCCATTCTTAGATCAAGCTTGGAGAATACTTTAGCACCTTTCAGCTGCTCGAACAACTCATTTATGTTCGGAAGCGGATATTTGTTCTTGATTGTCTTCTTGTTCAATGGGCGGTAATCGACACACAGCCGTTCCGTACCATCCTTCTTCTTGACAAACAGAACACCACATCCCCACGGAGATGAGCTTGGTCTGATCAAACCCAAACGCTCCTGCTCATAGAGTTGCCTCTTGAGTTCCTTCAACTCTTCTGGACCCAACTTGTACGGCCGTTTGCACACTGGCTCTGTGCCTGGGTCAAGCTCAATGACGAACTCCACTTCACGGTGCGGAGGCATCCCTGGCAGCTCTTCAGGAAACACGTCCTGATATTTGCAGACTACTGGAACTTGCTCAATGGGATAGATCTCACCCTTTTCATTCAAGGAGAACAAGCGGATTGTGTCATCGCGCGCCGCGAATATAATCACATCCTCCGAAGAGTTGGTAAGTTTCACCTCTTTAGCTTCACAATCAATTGATGCCTTATTCATGGCCAACCAGTCCATACCAAGGATCAAATCAATGTCGGACTTTCCCAAGACATACGAAGAGACCAGGAAAGCATAATTGTCCATCTTGATAGAAACATCCGGAGTAAACCAATGAGAACTCATAAGCATGCCCGGAGAAACAATATCGAAAGACCTGGCCAACTCTTGAAGATGGAAATCGTGCTTTGCCGCACACGGATAAGACAAGAAAGAATGTGATGCACCAGAATCAAACAAGACTTTAGCAGGAAAATCATTGACTAAGAGATTACCCATGATCACATCCGATGAATTTTCTGCCTCAGCTGCATTCACCATGTTGACTCGAGCTGATCTGGGGTTGAACTTCACAAGAGCGTTGCTAGGAGGTTTGCCTGGAGGAGGAGGCGGCAGACGGAGGTGAGAAGTGCATTTGTTGGCATAGTGACCCTTCTGCCCACATTTGTGACAAGTGACATCTGCTGGCTGCCGGAACTGAATCTGAGGAGGCCCCTGCTTCTGATGCTGATATCTCTGCTGGAAGCCAGGGTTGGGTGGGTGGGAAGAACCACGTCCACCTGAGTGCTTCGGCTGCTGAGAGTGCTGAGGAGGAGGAGGAGAAACCCAAAACCTTTGTTGCTTCTGAACCACCTGAGTCGAGGAAGAGCTGGAATCTCTGAAACGTTTCTTGGAGTTCTCCACCCTGAGCAAGGCTGCCTCTGCTCTGAGACCTAAGTTATAGAATTTATCAAACTCCTCAGGATCGTGCAAAGCAAGTGCTAACTGCAAATCCTCCTTCAAGCCACCCCTGAACTGGTATATCTTGCTCTTCTGATCCGGAACATCCTGCAGCGCGTAACGGGCCAGCTCGTGGAACTCGACATTGTACTTGTACACAGAATTGCTGCCCTGCTTCAAACGCCTGAACTTCTCGCGCATCTCCTCAACAAAACTGGAAGGGATGTAGTGGGACCTGAAGTCACGACAAAACTCGTCCCAAGTCATCACCCTGCCACCTCTGGAGTCCTTAAGTTGCTGCCACCAAATAGAAGCCTGCCCCTTCAACTGGAATGTTGCAAACTTGACATAGTCCTCTGGACGCACATTGCTACACTCAAAATGCTTGTTCATATCACGGATCCAATCTTCCGCATCAAACGGCTGGTCGCAAGAAGTGAACGTCTTAGGCTGGTTTGACAGGAACTGACTCAGACTGGCGAAGTGATTGCCACCCTGCTGGAAATTGCCCTGCTGATGATTGGCTCTCTCCTGGATCAACTCCAACAGCATCTGAGTGTTTGCATTGGTAGCTGCCATCATCGCCTGCCAGGCCTCTGCAAGAGGAGGTGGCGGCGGTGGCGGAGGAGGAGGGGGAGGCGGCATATCCTCACGCGCTGGGGTCTGACGAGTTGGTGGAGCCATCCTGAAGACGGACAGCATATTAGTCCACAGAATAATTGAAGATATGCTGAATCAAAAGACAGAATATCTGAATAGAATTTAGCATTGCACTCGAACAACATAGCAAGAGTGCATCCTCAAAGTAAAAGACGACAAAATTCCGATAAGGCCACAACAAACAAGTATGAGCTAGAACTGCTCGGAACAAACATATGATCGAGATTTCCCAAACCTCAATCAAGCGTCTGTAGGAAGATAGTCCTATAAGATACTACCAGATATCCCACCTATGAATTCCCGAAATAACTGGTCATGCAATCAGGCACACGGATACAAGGAGTATTTCACACAACTCCTACACTAACCCCTAACCTGTATCACATCCTTCAACACACGACCAGCATCTCGGACCTTCATCTACAACAGATCCTCGTGATCACAACGATACAAAGTGTGGTAGTACCCTCGAACAATCTACACCAGTACTGGGGACGTCGGGGTTATCTCACCACTACCCGTATTGAAGCAATAACGAACACCCTCCGTTCTTAGATACTCAGAAATCTGAATGATGGCGATGTGCGCGATAATCCCTGGAGCTCAACTCCCCTGATACTTAGAGCAGGTAGGAGGCACCAGGACATGATTCCATCACATCGAAATCATATAGATTTCACAAATACCCGCGTGATCCAAAAAAACTTTTGAGCGAGAAAAGGAGTAGAGTTAAAGATTTCCTAAGACGGAAGCCTCACCAGAGCAAAGAAGAGGAGAAAATGAAACCTACTCTCCGATATAACTAAGGCTCAAAACATTAACTAGACTTGACTCGGCCAAATATGATCACACAAAGGCTCCTATGGTCGTAAGGCTCTGATTACCAACTTGTAACGACCCAGATGCGGTCCTTTCCGATCTGGGGGTCGAGGCCCCCGAATAGGAAAGAAGCGCATCTAAGCGTTTCGCAAGCAAGTAAACATAGCACAGAATAATAATTACAGTTGACAATCTGGGATTCAACTGTCTTCTTATTAATAATACAGAGTACAACGCAGATACAAACAAGGTAGTTCCGGTACGGACTACAAAAATAGGGAAAATGCTATGCTACCCGCTGCAGGCCCACGATCACGACCACGGCTCAGTCCTCTAGGTAGTTCACGTAAAGGCGATCTGTCTCCTCGTCGTACTGCCACGCCAGCTGGGTGCCGTCGGGATCATCTGTCTCTGGGGTACCTGTACCTGCTGGGAGTTTCGGAGGAATCCGTGAGCCACGGGGACTCAGCAATCTAGGACCTTGGTGCCAAATCTAGTCACGTTATTTGGGTAAGGAAGGGATGGAGTGTTTCAGGCTGCTCCAACCTATGATTGAATTAGTGGCTATCTTACGCAAAAGTGAAGTGAAAGTGGTCTACGCTAACGATCGAGAATACTTGATTAGAAAGTGATCCTGAACACCTACCTACGGCATTCATAACCCCACCGTGTTCCCGATCGAAGAGAGATCTTCGAAGGGACAGTCACGGTTACGCACACAGTTGGAATTTTTATTAGTTTATGTTCAAGTTCTCTAATACCGGATGTTAACAAAATATTCCAAACTGCCACATAACCGCGGGCACGGCTTTCCGAAAGATTAAACCCTGCAGGGGTGCTCCAACTAGTCCATCACAAACGAACACAGGCCGCAAAGGCATCCTCTATCACGAATCTCGTGATCTCGTCGGATTCCTTAGAGCAAAACCTCAACTCTGGGTGAAACCAAAGCTTCACTGGGATTCCTATACGCAAGATATATCGCTAAGGTAAGACAAGACCAGCAGGACCTCCCGACGTGTCGACGACCCTGATAAGAGCCGCGTATCTCAGTCTCAGGACACGCCGGATAAGTCACACTACAGGTATACCAAACCTCAGGTTGCCCTGTGGTGGCCCCATAGTCTGCCCAGTTTGGACCAACACTCATGAGGAGCACTGGCCCAGGTTGTTGATTAAGGATCCTCGGGGTAGCTATTCCCTATTAAGTTTGTTATTAGGTGATTAGCAAATAGTACCAAAGTTGGGTCTTGCCGGACAAGCCTTAACACTAGGCGATTTATCAAGGGGGTCCCCATAACAACCCCGAACGTGTTAGGAGCGATCATTATGGAATCAAACACCGGTAACCGGTAACTAAGGCGGCAATAACGGAACAAGACACCCGGCAAAAGGCTAGGCCTCCCGTCATTTACCAAGTATATAGATAAAATAATTAAATAACAGAAACTAATATAATGATATCAAGCTCGTTGCATCACATGAGTTTAAAACACCTGCAACTAACAATGCTAACATTAGTAGCTGAGCAAGCCTACCCAGCCATGCAGGTTTGCTAGGAAAGAGTTCGATGTATAGGCTCATGGCATATGAAGAGGCAATATAATTTCAGTGGTAGGCAGCGAGCAATATGACATGGAATCGAAACTAACATAACAAGTCTAGAGATGGAATCAAGGTCATATCATCTTGCCTGTGATATCCTCAGCTTGGAATGGTTCTGGATCGTTCTGCACGTACTCTCCGGACTCCACGTATTCGTTCTCCGCTCCCGGTGCTACCCAACATAAGAATAACAGCCAATGAATAGCAACACCACAAAATGCAACAATCACATGATGCATGAGATGAGAGTTGAGCATGCACCACTATTTCTATCACTAGCACAAGCAAAATAAACTACAGCAAGTTTCTGGACAGAACTTTGCACTAACTATTTGTACATGCATGGGAATGACATGAACAGATGCAGCTCGTAAAAACGGTGCAGAACCATATAAAGTACATTGCAAACAGAGCTACGGATCAACGGGAATCAACGATACAAGACATGAAGCTCTACGTGAAAGATTCAACACCACACACACAATTGGCACAAATCTGGTATTCCCAGGTTGCCAAGACATATATTAACCCAACAGGAATGAAATGGAGCAAGGTAGAACACCACAACAACAATTAAACACAAACTTTGAACAAAATGGCAAAACTACATAATCTGCCAGTTTCTGCATCTTAGCTGTTTGGAAGCAACATGCAACATAGCTACAAGTCTTCAAACATGACAAATAATATATTTCGCTGTTGCAAACCAAGAACACTACAAGCCCCAGCAAGAATCACAGCAAAAGGAAATAAACTCTGGAAGATACAAGGCCACAAACTTTCCCAAAACCATCAGATCTCAGGGACTTAGTGAAAATTCCTGCACCTGAGTTTCTGTTTCTGTTCTGAAGCTTTTTGACAGCAATCAAAATACAAGATACTGGACTCTAAATGACTTGAAATTTTCCAGGAAGCTTCACAAACATATCAGGTGCAAAATACTAGCACTGAACTAAGCCCAGTTCGCAACAGTATGACCAGCACATCCTCATCTACAGGGGAAGAAAATGTTTCCAGCATCCCAGACTTAGTGAAATTTTCAGAGTTCAAAAATCTGGAATTTTTCAGCCACATGCCCACTTTGTCTAGGCATAGTTTGCACACACACGTTGCCAAGAGGTAGTTGACACCTCTATGGTGTTGAGCACAAACCCCTACTATTAACACACTAAACCCCATGCCCTTGGGCTCCATCTATACCATGGAATCAAAGACCAAATTTCCAACAAAACTGTAAATGCCACTCCATAAGGTTTTATTCTAAGATGACAATAACATAGGAGAGTTTCATGTGCACAATGACAAAGTGACATGGGGGTTTTAACCCCATGTTTGTGTCATGCACATCAACAACACCAACACACACAATACCTCACTAGCACTAGCATCAAGCTCAACACAAAATAACTCTAAGCTAACAAGAGAGTTGCGCACCCCCACATATGGGCATGTGATGGTACACACTCTCACATGCATTACTAGGATCACCCTAGGAATCATGTCATCCTCAAAGTGCAACCCCCACAACAAACTACCCTAGCTTAACTAGTAATCCACACCTACACATGCTAACAAGATAGCCACCTAGTGCAACTCATCACCTCAAGTAGATGTGGTGAGGGGGAGGCATCCACACCCTACTATCCTATGCAAGCAAAGGAAACTACAAGATCAACTTAGCCCACACTAACATCTCAAAAGATGGGGCTATACATGATTAACTTGTGCTACTTTCACACCTTAAGAACAACACTCACGAGAAACCACATCATCATGCACAACTCCTACCATGTCACATCCCTAACCCTTAAGCAAGATAGCATTGTGCTCATGTCTTCTTTGCATTTGCATCTAAGAAGTTTCAACAAAAACAACAAAGTGGCAAAGGAAAAACTCAAAACCCTAGCCACCATTTCAATTAAAGGAAATTTCAAACTAGTTCAAAATCAATGAACCCAAAATGGCCTCAAGAAATGTTCAAACTTTCTGATAAATCATGAAAGTAAATGAGCATTGGAGAAAACTATTTTCTTGACACTTGAAGCATTTTAAATAAATGCAAAAGCCACTGGTTTCAAATTTAAAAATTGAAATGAGAAACTATAATTTTCCAAAAATGTTGAAAACCTTGGAAATGAGTGGGGTTATTATAACAAATATTTCAGGAGGTCTAAAATAGTTTTTACTTTTTGTTTTGGAGCTGAATTAATTATCAATACAATAATTAGCAAAACAGAAAAACAAAAACAGAGAAAATGGGAAAAAGCTTACCTCTCGCCCAAGCCTGGCCCGGCCCATCTCCCCGCTCGTCCCCTCCCTCGCGCCAGTAGGCAGCAGGAGGTGGCCGCCGCCTCCTCCGGCGCGGCCACGCACCTGCGTGCCTGCCTGGCCGCCGGTTCGCGCTGGCGACGACGGGGATAAGCTCCCCAGAGCCTCCCCTATCCATTCCCCGCCTCGGTTCTCCTCCTCCGCCCGGATCTCCTCCCCCTCCTTGCTGCCGCCATTAGAGCCGAGCTCGAGCTCGAGCTGCCCGTGCCCCTGGCCATAGGATCCCCTCCCAGAGCACGCCATTAGCTCCGCCTCGTCGCCCTGGTCATCTCTGCAGAAGCCGAAGCTTCCTCGAGCCCTGCAACGCCCGCAACACCGTCGTCTTCCACCTCCGGCCGCCGGACCTCTCCCGTCGATTCGTCGCCCCCAGGCCTTCCCCGAGCCGTCTAAGCTCTGCTCTGCACTCCCCGTGAGCATGCGGTCGTTTCCCCTAAGTTTTCCCCCTCGATCCCCTCCTCTAGCCCTAGTTTCACCGGAGCCCGACGAGGACCGCCGCTGCCGCTCATCGCCGGTAGCCCTCCGATGATCAGCTCGTCCTTCCGAGGGCACGAGAAGCTCCAGGACGACGCGTAGATGCCGTAGCAGCTAAGAACCGAGCGTAGATCCCTCTGATTCAAAGCCCCCGATGACGCCCGAGCTTCGGCCGCCGCTCCGGCTCGTCGCCGACGCCTCTTCCGGCGACCCTAGCTTCCCCAGATGGTCCTGCCAGATCGGCCACTTCGCGAGCTTGCTGTAGCTGCCAACCGCGTGCGTGTTGGTGTTGTGCAGTGTCGTCTAGACAGCCTCCGGCGAGCCCTCCGCCACGGGTCTGGTCGCCGGCGACCACCCTCCGGTGGGCGTCGACGTGGCTGACCATTAGGGCGTAATCGCCCTCCCCTCAGTCGCTGCCAGAGGGCCGCACGCCTGGTCAAACCCCAATTAGGGGCTGGTCAGCGCGGGATTAGTCCCAGAGAGGCTGACCAGTGGGGCCCCCCTGTCAGGTTTGACCTGCACAGGTCGGCTGACCTGCTGACGTCAGCCTGATGCAATAAATAGAATTTCCAGTTTAAAACTAATTCAGGAAATTGCTAAAATTTGTAAAAATCATAGAAATTAATCTGTAACTCCAATGAAAATAATTTATATATGAAAAAGTATCAGAAAAATTCAAGGATTCTGATTATGCTACTTTCAACTATGTTTGAAAAAGTTACAGAACCCTAAATTGTGAAATAAGGAATAATTCAATTCTTTAATCACCTTATAAATGGAATCTGCGAAAATATTCAAATTTCATTATATATGCAATGATCACACACTGCCCTAGATACAAATCAGTATCATAACATGACAATTCTTGCATGTTAACATCAAGATGAACCGAGCATCAGGTCGAATCAATTAAACCGATATCCGAAAATACCCGTTTGAATTGCTATTCGAATGTGATTCAAATCAACGCTAAACCTATTACATGTTGGAAATAATAACTTATCACCTTGCATTCTCATGCCATGCTCATGCATCATTTTGAGTGCATATGATTGTTATTGAATGTTGCCATTCATTTCGGTAGGCTCCGCACCCCCGGATTCCACCGAATATCCGTCTGACGGATATCGTTCCTCCTCTGAGCAACAAGGCAAGCAACCCTTTTGATCATCCCGATAACTCCTATGTTCTTGCTCCTGCACCTATTTATTGCATTAGGATCAAATGCTTCAACTGCTTTTGCCACGATAGTTGGACCCACTTCCTTTGCATGACTTAACCTTGTCACAGTAAATAGCCAAACCTTGCAACCTAGCATACTTGGTAGTTGCTTGAGCTATGATGTGCCTTATCCTGCTATGCATGCTATGCTTAGAGTTGTGTATGGTCTGTCATCTGGGAGATGAACAGAAATGTGGAATGTGTTTGGTGAGCAAAGGTTGTGTGTTGAACTTGTTTTGGTAAAGGTACCGGTGGAAGGCTGTGTAGGAGTACATGGCGGGTTGTTTCATTGGAACCGTCCTTAGGAACTGAGTTCCGTGTATGTAATCCAAGACTAGATACTACCACATGCTGGGCCCTGAAATATGACCCCGCTCGGCCTATTAATCGCGTAGTACTCGGTCCAGGAGTCGCAAGTAGTTTGTGGTGTTTATAGTAATGCTGGAGGCCGTGCATGGTGCTGACCTGAGAGGTGGACCGTGATGCGGTAAGCAGTGGCACGGTGTACCAAGTGGCACCCGGATGGTGGGCTTGGGAACCCTGCGCACATCGTTTGAGGCCGTGGCGGAAACCTCGGCCGGACTTCCATACGGGTTACTCTCAGATAGGCGATAAACCTGGACTAGGTACTAGTGTGGTTAACGGTCGTGGCCGACTCCCTCGTTGGGCTTCCGCTTGAAGGTTGCCGAGGTGCATGACGTGCACATGGCGATAAGTGGCGAGAGCGTGTGTGACGAAGTACACCCCTGTAGGGTTATGATCTATTCGAATAGCCGAGTCCGCGGATATGGACTACTTGGAGACATATGTTGTTCATAGATAACTTCAATGGCTACTCATAAAATTGTCAAGATAAGCGTGAGTGTCGTGGATGGCATTTCCGTATGGAGACGGAATGATTCCACGATAGTGTATTGTTGTGGTGTTAGTGGACTCGTGTGCAAGAAATCAAGTTGTCAAAACTAATTTCAAAGTGCAAGTTGTCTAGCCACGAGTCAAATGCTGGCTTTCCGCCTGAAACCCCACAATACCTTTTGATACCTTGCATGAGTAGTTAGTTCTCCTAAAGTCTTGCTGAGTACCTTCGTACTCATGTTTGCTTAATAAATGTTGCAGAGGTTGCTAATGACCCTAACGGAGGGTTCTTCGTAGACATCGACGACGACGAGTAGCTGGTGTCCCAGCTACGATCTGGGCTACGTCGGCTCTTAGTATAGTCAGGCCACGTGCCTACTAGTTGCCCTGTCTGTACCCAGACAGTTTATAACTCTTCCACTGGCTTGTATTGTATGACTACTATTATGGGTCGTGAGACCCTTAATGTGTAATATTATGAGTGTGGCTCTTCCGAGCCTCTTAAATAAAGCTTGTATGTTTATGGTTATGTTGTGATGCCATCGATGTATCTATACATATCGGTATGCCATGCGTACGTGTGTCTTACCTGGTATGTATGGGGTTCGAATACCTAGTCGTGAACTTTAGTAGCACTCCTTACAAGGAAATGCCCCTTTGTGATCCAACGAGCCTTGGTAGTTCGCTACTGCTCTGGACACATTGGTTGACCGGCATGTGTCCTTCTTAGCTGATGTGTCTGTCCCCTTTGGGGAAATGTCACGCGATGTAATGGAGTCCTTGTAGCTTGCTACGACTCGTCTACATTCGCCGATGACCGACACCTGCTTTGATGGGTCATGTATGCCTGTCCTTGTGCGGTACTGCCACTTTGGTTTATGACTAGACATGTCGATCCGGGTTCTTTGACATTGGATTGCTAGCGATACTATCGCATACGTGAGTCAAAAGACGCAAACGGTCCCGGCTAAGGTAAGGCTGCAGCCGTGGAGTTAACCGTGCGTGAGACCACAAAGGGATGCGATGTGTTACACGCTAGATTCCTATGGCTTAGGATCGGGGTCCCGACAGCGTTGGTATCAGAGCCTGACTGACTGTAGGATTACTAAGCCAAATTGGTCGAAGTTGACTCTAGAATTGCTTTAGTTATATATAAGGGAATTGTTTGTGGAAGGGAACGTAAGATTCTTGTTCTCTTCTCAAGTTATTCTATTCTGGTCATCCTCGTCTTTTCTGCGGGAATTAAGGACTAGATTTCCCATCTTCTCCTAGGCTCGTCTTCCGATCGGTAGCTTATAGGACTACGGGTCGAGAGATATTGGGTTTCTTTTACCCCTAGGAAGCAGGAAGTAAGTTTGATGATCAGAGAGTTGAACTTGATAGTTGAGTGGTGACGCTATTTCATTTTGGGTTGTCTCAAAATTTGTTTTGAGCATTTACAGCCGTTATGTTGCCCAATTTTGCATTCGGAGCTCTAATGCTTTTGCATTACTCTCTATTTACAGATGCCTGGCCGTCCTTCTCGTCAGGTGGTACGTCTGACCAGGTGCATTGATGTACCGGGTCATACGGCCATGCTGGTCAGGGTGATGTCGGTGTGCGGTTACCGCTGGTACCCCGAGTACACGGTAGAGGAACAGTACCGAGACTTCAACCAGAGCCAGTACATCTGCACTGTTAGGGTATTTCCAGACTACCCTGGAGCGGAGAAGCCAATCCATTGGTCCTATGGGTTGGGGGTCACCGTTGACATGGCAGTACAGGATGCTGCCTATTCAATGCTGACTATTATGAGAGCGAGACATGCACTGCTGCAGAATTCAGAGTTCTGCTATGTTCCGGCCTCTCAGTCTGGTGAAGAGGGATACCTCAGTAGGGTCTATTTTGATTCTTCTATGGAGGATCCACTTCTGCAGTCCACTGTTGAGAGGCTAGAGAACAGAGACAAGGATGCTCGTGCTCTCCGCATGGAGGTTTATGCTACCCGTGCCCGTCTGTGGACAGCTTTGACGCAGCTGGCACCGGTAGTCCAGACAGGGTATGGAGAGATGGAGATGCTGAACCCTGTTAGGACCCATCTTCCGGCCCACGTTGACTGGCCAGCTATAGGAGGAGTCACACCTCTTCGGGGACCCCTCTTACCACCAGTCAGGGGACCAAGGCCACATCCGTGTCCTTATGGATCCCAGGGATCTCAGGCTAGAGTGTTTCCTGATCCGCAGGTTGAGCTTCCAGGTCATGGAGGTAATCTCTATGAGATGTTCTATGCGGATGCCTGAGCTGTGAGCGGAAGGATAGTATGGTAGTAGCCGTACATTCACAGTCCTGCGTGACTTGTGAAGTATGGTAGTAATGTGAGATGAATTCCGGAGGCCTAGATAAATAAGGTATAGGAAGCTTGTAAGCCTCTGATGAGTAGTTTCACAATTTCAATAGTTTGCTCATCGGGTAAGTTTGTACTGAACTATGTAAGGGTGTGTATGAACCATGGTGTACATATAGCAGTTGCTTGTTACCATGTTGTTCGGATATTCATTTACGCATTCCGTGTGTTCAGTACATTCTTAATCCATAGCCAGTATTGATATGATATTGGTCTAAGCTATGAGTTTGTTTGTCAGGATGGTGTTCACCAGGTTGAACCGTACCCCTGCTCATGAGCAAGGTGAGGGTAGTCAAGCGTTGCAGGAAGACCTGCCTCACCCACCTTCTCTGGCAGAAGTGATGCTTGAGGCAGAAAGAAACAAAAGGGAGACCAACCGACTGCTAGAGCGTATTGAGCAGAATACGGCTCGACAGCCTAGGAATGCTGCAGTGTCCCTCAATGACTTTGTGAAGCTGAATCCTCCAAAGTTTCATCATTCCGTCGATCCCCTCGACGCTGATGACTGGCTGTGCAGCATCTCACGCAAGATTCGCTCGGCGAATGTGTCTGAGGCCGACAAGGTGACCTTTGCGGCATATTTCCTGGAGGGACCCGCCAATCTGTGGTGGGAGAATTTTGAAGCCATGCGTCCCGCTGAACCAGTGGCCACATGGGCAGACTTCAGTGCAGCTTTTCGTCTACACCATATTCCAGAGGGCCTGATGGACAGAAAGAGAGAGGAATTATGTGCCTTCACTCAGGGCAAGTTCTCTGTGGATGCCTATGGCCGCGAGTTCGGTAACCTCGCCCGCTATGCAACAGAGGAGGTGTCTACTGCCGCCAAGAAGCAAGCACGATTCCGTAAGGGTCTGAGCCCTGAGCTCCGTCGAGATCTGCGCCTCCATGAGTGTGCAAGTTTTCAAGCCCTGGTCAACAAAGCGATCAGTGCGGAGACTGGTCATTCTGACTTCGAAGACACAAGGAAGCACTCCCGTGACTTCGGCTCGTCTTCTGGTTCCGCGTTTCTGAAACGCAGGTTGTGGGTTCCAAACAGTTCTCTGCCGCCAAGATACACTCAGAGGCCATCCTACGTGGCGCCTCAGACGAATCAGGCCAACCCTCCAGCAAAAGCTTATGGTGGTCCAGCTAGCAATGCTGCACCACGTGCCAACCAGGTGATATGCTACAAGTGTGGAGAACCAGGGCATTATTCCCGTGAGTGTCCTCAGAATGTGGGGGCCAAGCAACCCGGAAAGTCCGTCGGGCAGGCCAAGTCGGGCAAAGCTTTTTACGTGAAGCCAACTCCTGCACGTGGCCATGTGAACTATGTGTCAGCAGAAGAAGCTGCAGAGGATCCCGACGTCATGATGGGTACGCTTCTTGTTAATCATCACCCAGCGTCCGTTCTCTTTGACACTGGGTCTTCTCATTCCTTCATTTCAGAAAGTTATGCACAGTTGCATAACATGTCTTTTTGTGATATGCCAATTCCATTGGTTGTCCAAACCCCTGGTAGTAAATGGCAAACCTCTAGGATAACCTATGACAATGAAATTCTAGTAGACAGGCTAGTTTTTCTAGCCTCATTGATAGCATTGAAATCTTCGGATATTAACATCATCTTGGGCATGGACTGGATGTCAGCTCACTATGCCAAGATTGATACTCAATCCAGAAATGTCCAGCTTACCCATCCCTCGGGTGAGATAGTAAATGTCTCTACTCGAGTTGCCAAATGCCAGCTCTATTCCCTAAATGCCAACCCTCTTCCGGAACTTGAAGACATTCCGATAGTCCGTGACTTCCCGGATGTTTTTCCAGAGGAACTGCTAGGAATTCCACCTGACAGAGATGTAGAGTTTGTGATAGATCTTGTTCCGGGAACTGTCCCAATAGCCAGAAGACATTATAAGATGGCACCCCTAGAGCTAGCCGAACTTAAGAAGCAATTAGATGAGGCCTTGAACAAAGGTTTCATTCATCCTAGCTCTTATCCTTGGGCTTGTCCCGTCCTCTTCGTCAAGAAGAAAGACGGAACGGATCGGATGGTTGTAGATTACCGACCAGTTAACCTGGTCACCATAAAGAACAAGTATCCGCTCCCCAGGATCACCGATCTATACGATCAGCTCGCTGGATCCTCAGTGTTCTCCAAAATGGATTTGAGGTTGGGATACCATCAAATCAAGATTAAGAACGGGTACATTCCGAAAACGGCCTTTGTTACTCGTTATGGCCAATATGAGTACACCGTTATGTCCTTCGGTTTAACCAATGCCCCAGCCACCTTCACTCGGCTGATGAATTCAATCTTTATGGAGTATTTGGATAAATTCGTCGTAGTATACCTCGATGATATTCTCATCTACTCAAAGAATGAGCAAGAACATGCCGAGCATCTAAGGCTGGTATTCATGAAACTTCGAGAGCATCGCCTTTATGCCAAATTTTCAAAATGTGAATTCTGGTTACCAGAAGTGACCTATCTAGGCCACGTAATCTCTGGTAAGGGTATTGCTGTCAATCCCGAGAGAGTTCAAGCTGTCCTTGATTGGACTCAACCTGAATCGGTTAAGCAAGTTAGGAGTTTTCTTGGTCTAGCGAGCTATTGTCGCCGCTTCGTCGAGAATTTCTCCAAGGTTGCAAAGCCTCTGACTGAACTCCTCAAGAAGGATAAAAAGTTCGAGTGGACACCATAGTGTGAGCATAGTTTTCAGGAACTGAAAAGACGCCTGACTTCCGCACCTGTGTTGCTACCACCAGATTTTTCTAAGGACTTTGTTATCTATTGCGACGCCTCGCGACAAGGATTAGGTTGCATTCTCATGCAAGATCGTCATGTGATCGCATACGCATCTCGACAGTTGCGTCCACATGAGGATAATTATCCCACACATGACCTTGAGCTTGCAGCTGTGGTCCATGCACTAAAAACCTGGCGACATTACCTTCTGGGTAATCGTTGCGAAATATTCACTGATCACCAAAGTCTGAAATATATCTTCACCCAGCCGGATTTGAATCTCAGGCAAAGACGGTGGGTTGAGTTGATCTCGGATTACGACTTAGGGATAACTTACACCCCGGGGAAGGCCAATGTTATGGCCGATGCACTAAGTCGTAAATCTTATTGTAACAATTTGATGCTACAACAAGGTCAACCACATCTCCATGAGGACTTTCGGAAGTTGAATCTTCATATTGTTCCTCAAGGATTCCTTTCTACCCTGGTGGCGAAGCCTACTCTTAAGGATCAAATTATAACTGGCCAAAAGCGTGACAAGGGTATATCACGGATCAAGGAGAATATTTTTAGCGGAAACGCTAAAGAATTTTCAATGAATGATCAAGGTGTTGTGTTCTTCCAGAATCGTTTAGTGGTTCCTAAGAACCCACATCTAATGCAGTTAATCCTTAAGGAGGCTCATGATTCTCCTCTCACCATTCATCCCGGTAGTACTAAGATGTATCAGGACCTACGCCAGAGGTTCTGGTGGACTAGGATGAAGAGAGAAATTGCTGAGTTCGTGGCTAACTGTGACGTTTGTCGTCGAGTTAAGGCAGAACATCAAAGGCCTGCTGGCACCCTTCAACCTCTAGCTATTCCTGAATGGAAATGGGATAAAGTTAGCATGGATTTCATTACCGGATTTCCCAAGACCAAGAAAGGAAATAATGCTATCTTTGGGGTCATTGACCGTCTTTCCAAAGTGGCTCATTTTCTTCCTGTTCGTGAGAGTATAACAGCTAGCCAGCTAGCAGATTTATATATCTCTCGAATAGTGTCTCTTCATGGTGTTCCCCTGGAAATTAACTCGGACCGTGGAAGTATCTTTACTTCTCGTTTCTGGGAAAGTTTTCAGAATGCCATGGGGACTCACTTATCTTTTAGCACTGCTTTCCATCCCCAATCAAGTGGTCAAGTAGAAAGAGTGAATCAAATTCTAGAAGATATGCTCCGAGCCTGTGTTATTTCGTTCGGTATGAATTGGGAGAAGTGCCTTCCATTCGCTGAATTCGCTTATAACAATAGTTATCAATCAAGCTTGGGCAAAGCTCCTTTTGAAGTTCTCTATGGACGAAGATGTCGAACCCTCTTAATTGGTCAGAAACCGGAGAGAGGCAACTCTTTGGCCCGGATATGATCCAGGATGCAGAAGAGCAGGTTCGCATTATTCGTGAAAAGTTGAAAACAGCCCAGTCTCGTCAAAAGAGCCAATATGATCGTCATCATAAGGCTGTGACCTTTGAAGTTGACGAGAAGGCTTACCTTCGGGTTACACCTTTGAAGGGTACCCGTCGTTTCGGTATCAAGGGCAAGTTGGCTCCTCGTTACATTGGACCTTTCCGCATTCTTGCCAAACAAGGAGAAGTTGCCTACCAGTTGGAACTTCCTCCGCATCTTTCCAAGGTTCATGATGTTTTCCACGTCTCGCAACTCAGGCGTTGCTTTTCGGATCCTATCCGTGAAGTGGACCACGAAACGCTTGATCTACAAGATAACCTTTCTTACTGAGAATACCCCGTGCGTATTCTTGATCAAGCTGAGCGTACCACTCGACGTCGAAACCTCAACTTTCTTAAAGTTCAATGGTCAAATCATTCTGAAAAGGAGGCAACTTGGGAAAGAGAGGATCGTCTCCGACTTGAGTATCCTGCGTTATTCCCGACGACTTCTAAATCTCGGGACGAGATTCTTTTGTGTGGGGGTGAGTTGTCACATCCCTAACCCTTAAGCAAGATATCATTGTGCTCATGTCTTCTTTGCATTTGCATCTAAGAAGTTTCAACAAAAACAACAAAGTGGCAAAGGAAAAACTCAAAACCCTAGCCACCATTTCAATTAAAGGAAATTTCAAACTAGTTCAAAATCAATGAACCCAAAATGGCCTCAAGAAATGTTCAAACTTTCTGATAAATCATGAAAGTAAATGAGAATTGGAGAAAACTATTTTCTTGACACTTTAAGCATTTTAAATAAATGCAAAAGCCACTGGTTTCAAATTTAAAAATTGAAATGAGAAACTATAATTTTCCAAAAATGTTGAAAACCTTGGAAATGAGTGGGGTTATTATAACAAATATTTCAGGAGGTCTAAAATAGTTTTTACTTTTTGTTTTGGAGCTGAATTAATTATCAATACAATAATTAGCAAAACAGAAAAACAAAAACAGAGAAAATGGGAAAAAGCTTACCTATCGCCCAAGCCTGGCCCGGCCCATCTCCCCGCTCGTCCCCTCCCTCGCGCCAGTAGGCAGCAGGAGGTGGCCGCCGCCTCCTCCGGCGCGGCCACGCACCTGCGTGCCTGCCTGGCCGCCGGTTCGCGCTGGCGACGACGGGGATAAGCTCCCCAGAGCCTCCCCTATCCATTCCCCGCCTCGGTTCTCCTCCTCCGCCCGGATCTCCTCCCCCTCCTTGCTGCCGCCATTAGAGCCGAGCTCGAGCTCGAGCTGCCCGTGCCCCTGGCCATAGGATCCCCTCCCAGAGCACGCCATTAGCTCCGCCTCGTCGCCCTGGTCATCTCTGCAGAAGCCGAAGCTTCCTCGAGCCCTGCAACGCCCGCAACACCGTCGTCTTCCACCTCCGGCCGCCGGACCTCTCCCGTCGATTCGTCGCCCCCGGGCCTTCCCCGAGCCGTCTAAGCTCTTCTCTGCACTCCCCGTGAGCATGCGGTCGTTTCGCCTAAGTTTTCCCCCTCGATCCCCTCCTCTAGCCCTAGTTTCACCGGAGCCCGACGAGGACCGCCGCTGCCGCTTGTCGCCGGTAGCCCTCCGATGATCAGCTCGTCCTTCCGAGGGCACCAGCAGCTCCAGGACGACGCGTAGATGCCGTAGCAGCTAAGAACCGAGCGTAGATCCCTCTGATTCAAAGCCCCCGATGACGCCCGAGCTTCGGCCGCCGCTCCGGCTCGTCGCCGACGCCTCTTCCAGCGACCCTAGCCTCCCAGATGGTCCTGCCAGATCGGCCACTTCGCGAGCTTGCTGTAGCTGCCAACCGCGTGCATTTTGGTGCTGTGCAGCGCCGTCTAGGCCGCCTCCGGCGAGCCCTCCGCCGCGGGTCTGGTCGCCGGCGACCACCCTCCGGTGGGCGTCGACGTGGCCGACCATTAGGGCGTAATCGCCCTCCCCTCAGTCGCTGCCAGAGGGCCGCACGCCTGGTCAAACCCCAATTAGGGGCTGGTCAGCGCGGGATTAGTCCCAGAGAGGCTGACCAGTGGGGCCCCCCTGTCAGGTTTGACCTGCACAGGTCGGCTGACCTGCTGACGTCAGCCTGATGCAATAAATAGAATTTCCAGTTTAAAACTAATTCAGGAAATTGCTAAAATTTGTAAAAATCATAGAAATTAATCTGTAACTCCAATGAAAATAATTTATATATGAAAAAGTATCAAAAAAATTCAAGGATTCTAATTATGTTATTTTCAACTATGTTTGAAAAAGTTACAGAACCCTAAATTGTGAAATAAGGAATAATTCAATTCTTTAATCACCTTATAAATGGAATTTGCAAAAATATTCAAATTTCATTATATATGCAATGATCACACACTGCCCTAGATACAAATCAGTATCATAACATGACAATTCTTGCATGTTAACATCAAGATGAACCGAGCATCAGGTCGAATCAATTAAACCGATATCCGAAAATACCTGTTTGAATTGCTATTCGAATGTGATTCAAATCAACGCTAAACCTATTACATGTTGGAAATAATAACTTATCACCTTGCATTCTCATGCCATGCTCATGCATCATTTTGAGTGCATATGATTGTTATTGAATGTTGCCATTCATTTCGGTAGGCTCCGCACCCCCGGATTCCACCGAATATCCGTTTGACAGATATCGTTCCTCCTCTGAGCAACAAGGCAAGCAACCCTTTTGATCATCCCGATAACTCCTATGTTCTTGCTCCTGCACCTATTTATTGCATTAGGATCAAATGCTTCAACTGCTTTTGCCACGATAGTTGGACCCACTTCCTTTGCATGACTTAACCTTGTCACAGTAAATAGCCAAACCTTGCAACCTAGCATACCTGGTAGTTGCTTGAGCTATGATGTGCCTTATCCTGCTATGCATGCTATGCTTAGAGTTGTGTATGGTCTGTCATCTGGGAGATGAACAGAAATGTTGAATGTGTTTGGTGAGCAAAGGTTGTATGTTGAACTTGTTTTGGTAAAGGTACCAGTGGAAGGCTGTGTAGGAGTACATGGCGGGTTGTTTCATTGGAACCGTCCTTAGGAACTGAGTTCCGTGTATGTAATCCAAGACTAGATACTACCACATGCTGGGCCCTGAAATATGACCCCGCTCGGCCTATTAATCGCCTAGTACTCGGTCCAGGAGTTGCAAGTAGTTTGTGGTGTTTATAGTAATGCTGGAGGCCGTGCATGGTGCTGACCTGAGAGGTGGACCGTGATGCGGTAGGCAGTGGCACGGTGTACCAAGTGGCACCCGGATGGTGGGCTTGGGAACCCTGCGCACATCGTTTGAGGCCGTGGCGGAAACCTCGGCCGGACTTCCGTACGGGTTACTCTCAGATAGGCGATAAACCTGGACTAGGTACTAGTGTGGTTAACGGTCGTGGCCGACTCCCTCGCTGGGCTTCCGCTTGAAGGTTGCCGAGGTGCATGACGTGCACATGGCGATAAGTGTCGAGAGCGTGTGTGACGAAGTACACCCCTGCAGGGTTATGATCTATTCGAATAGCCGCGTCCGCGGATATGGACTGCTTGGAGACATATGTTGTTCATAGATAACTTCAATGGCTACTCATAAAATTGTCTAGATAAGCGTGAGTGTCGTGGACGGCATTTCCGTATGGAGATGGAATGATTCCACGATAGTGTATTGTTGTGGTGTTAGTGGACTCGTGTGCGAGAAATCAAGTTGTCAAAACTAATTTCAAAGTGCAAGTTGTCTAGCCACGAGTCAAATGCTGGCTTTCCGCCTGAAACCCCACAATACCTTTTGATAACTTGCATGAGTAGTTAGTTCTCCTAAAGTCTTGCTGAGTACCTTCGTACTCATGTTTTCTTAATAAATGTTGCAGAGGTTGCTAATGACCCTAACGGAGGGTTCTTCGTAGACATCGACGACGACGAGTAGCTGGTGTCCCAGCTACGATCTGGCCTACGTCGGCTCTGTAGTATAGTCAGGCCACGTGCCTACTAGTTGCCCTGTGTGTACCCAGACAGTTTATAACTCTTCCGCTGGCTTATATTGTATGACTGCTATTATGGGTCGTGAGACCCTTAATGTGTAATATTATGAGTGTGGCTCTTCCGAGCCTCTTAAGTAAAGCTTGTATGTTTATGGTTATGTTGTGATGCCATCGATGTATCTATACATATCGGTATGCCATGCGTACGTGTGTCTTACCTGGTATGTGTGGGGTTCGAATACCTAGTCGTGAACTTTAGTAGCACTCCTTACAAGGAAATGCCCCTTTGTGATCCAACGAGCCTTGGTAGTTTGCTACTGCTCCGGACACATTGGTTGACCGGCATGTGTCCTTCTTAGCTGTTGTGTATGTCCTTTTTGGGGAAATGTCACGCAATATAATGGAGTCCTTGAAGCTTGCTACGACTCGTCAACATTCGCCGATGACCGACACCTGCTTTGTTGGGTCATGTATGCCTGTCCTTGTGCGGTACTGCCACTTTGGTTTATGACTAGACATGTCGATCTGGGTTCTTTGACATTGGATTGCTAGCGATACTATCGCATACGTGATTCAAAAGACGCAAACGGTCCCGGCTAAGGTAAGGCTGCAGCCGTGGAGTTAACCGTGCGTGAGACCACAAAGGGATGCGATGTGTTACAGGCTAGATTCCTATGGCTTAGGATCGGGGTCCCGACATACCAAGTGTACTTCACACCACAAGATGTAATCATTATAGGCATCACAAGGTTAGCATCATCTAACAAACACTTGTGTGCAAAACACACACACATTTAATCTAATCTAACTATACTAGCAGGGAAAAAGGATAAAAAGCCACCTTGCTGCCCAAGCACAAGGAAGAAGAAGAACAAATTAAAGACAGCAAAAAAAAGCAAAACATACATCAGGGGTCCTCGGAATCGGACCCAGTACCTCCTGGTACACAAAGCACCACCTAGCCACTGCACCACCACCACATATGTCGACAGAATGGGGGAAGAGAACAGGGAATCATGTCCCTGCTGCTCTTGCATAGGAATAACAGAAAAACTAACAAAATACACAGTGCCGAGGGGGGAATCGAACCCACAACCTCTCATCAGGCGCAACATGGAACAACCACTGCACTACGGAACAAAGTCTGAACAGGTACCCGCGAGAAACGAAAAGAAGGGATACCTCGAACGGATCTGCCCTCTGATCTACCTTACTCAACACAGCAGGCACGTACACCGACCCATCTACACCTCCAACGTCGACGGGGAAGCACCCCGCCCGCGTCGCTGCTGGCACGAGGGGGAGAGAACCAACCTTACTGCTACGAGCCTATCCGTGCTCTAAACCAAAAGAAACACACGGGACGTCTGCTGGCTTAGGTCCCGTCGGGCAGCAGCCTCCCGACAGAGAAGAAGGGCACGCACTCTCCCGACGCAACGGCTTCTCGTGCTGGGTGGAGGCGAGCTCCTACTCCTACCTCTACCAAACCGCAGCAATACACCACCACAACACCACTCACCACACAGCTAGCTACCTCCCTGACGAACAGCAGCGGAGAAGGGGCGTAGATCCTACTTCGGATCATGACCGAACCGGGGAGGAGGAGGCAAGGGGCGACGATCCTCACCTTGGGGAGAAGAGGGGGCGCCGATCTAACGGAGAGGAAGCCGGACCGGAGGGAGGAAGGCGAGCCGAGGAAGTTCTGTCGTAGACCGAAGCAGGGGAAGGAGTTTGTCGGGTTCGCGCCGAAGACAAGCTCCTGCCCGTTGCCGTGGTCGCTCCCCGACCTCAACAACGGCGGGAACGGAGCGCGGGCAGTCTCCCCAAGCTCCGGGCATGGTGGCCGTGCCGCCCGGCGAAGCATGCGGGGATAGACGCCGGCGAGCTCTCTTCTCTGCACTCTCTGCTAACCCTACAGGAAGCCTACCTGGAGAAGAAAGGAAGAGATGGAGGGGGGGGAACGAGATGGCGGCGGTAGGAGGGAACCCTAGTCGAGGGGAGGCTCGGACGCCCAGCTATATAGGAGCCCTCGACGTTTGTGCCACGGCACCGTCAGCTCCTCCCTCTCTCTCACGTGCTGATGGAAAGAAGAAAAGCGGGGGAAGGAGAAGTGACGGCGTCAGGGAAAAAGGAAAGGAGGGGGCTCGCCCGCGTGGGCTCTCGCTGGAGGGGGAGCAGCTGGGCCAGAAGGGAAGGAAGCCCACGGCGAGCACCAGGGGAGAGAAGAAAAACGCAAGGGGTTTTCTATTTAGAGTAAAAACACACAGGGAGGAATTTACTACACAAACTAAACTACTGGGATAAAAATCAAAAGGAAAAACCTCCTGGTCATAAGGAATTATGGCCCATTAGAATAAAATAGGAAAGCAATATTCGGAGCTATTTGAAATAAATGCAAAACAATAATTAATTTACTGTTTCGGTTTTATTTGCACCTTTAAAAATCAAATAACAAGTCAGCAAAATTACACCTCCTCATAATCACAATTTCCTCTAACCACCAGACATTTTAGAATAACATTTGGGAAGAAGGAATTTTGACATGAGATAAATAGGAGGGAAAAGGATTTGAAATAGCTAAGAGCTTTTGAAATGCCTAGCACTCACTCCTACTCATCACACACCAACATCACATGCATCACACAAAATAGTGCAAAACCACAACATAACCCTAGTGATATCACATGCAATCATAACACCACAACACTAACTCCTAGTAAGAACATATGCCCACATGATCATGACATGCAATCATAACAAGACATAGAATTGAAGGTATGGCAAAGATTGTATGGCATGGATGCATGCATGCAAATGCAAAATAGAAGGTGACACATGAAATCATACGTGCATAGAAACTCTCATGACAAAGTCAAGGTGGTCCCACATGGAAGGTTACAAAAAGGGAAGGTCCTACACTTGGGGCATTACATGTAGGCATTGATGTTTAGATTGCATACTTACTTAGTCTTATCTTGATTCGATGGTATTATGGATGAAGCGGCGTGGGCCAACCTTACTTGTCCACGTACAAGAGATCGGTTCCACCGACTGACATGTAACTTGGTTGCATAAATGTGGCTGGCGGGTGTCTGTCTCTCCCACTTAAATTGAATCGGATTCGACACAGGTGGTCCTTGCAGAAGGTTAAATAGCAACTTGAATTTCATTGTTGTGGCTTTGTGTAGGTAAGAATTGTTCTTGCTAGTTGCCCATAGCAGCCACGTAAAACTTGCAACAACAAAGTAGAGGATGTCTAACTTGTTTTTGCAGGGCATGTTGTGATGTGATATGGCCAAAGACATGATGCGATATATGTGATGTATGAGATGATCATGTTTCATACAAATTATCATGACTTGCATGTCGATGAGTATGGCAACCGGCATGAGCCATAGGGTTGTCTTTAATTTATTCGTGCCTTTGTGCTTTACTTTATTGCTATGAGTTAGCAATAGTTGTAGAAGCAATAGTTGGCGCGACAACCACATGATGATACGATGATGGAGATCATGGTGTCATGTCAGTGACGGTGGAGATTAGGCCAGTGCTTTGGAGATGGTGATCAAAAGCACAAGATGATGGTGGCCATATCATGTCACTTGTATGATTTGCATGTGATATTTATCTTTTATGCATCTTATTTTGCTTAGGGCAATAGTAACATTATAAGATGATCCCTCACTAAAATTTCAAGATAAAATTGTGTTCTCCCCAAGTGTGCACCATTGCGAAGGTACGTCGTTTCGAAGCACCTCGTGATGATTGGGTGTGATAAACACTATGTTCGCATACAACGGGTGTAAGCTTGTTTTGCACAAGAAGAACACTTGGGTTAAACTTGACGAACCTAGCATGTACGGACATGGCCTCGGAACACAAGAGATCTAAAGGTCCAACATGAGTTATATAGTAGATATGATCAACATGGAGATGTCCACTATTTGGATCATGTTACACTCGGATAACCTGAGGGATGTTGATTTGAGTGGGATTTCTTTAGTAATATGATTAATTGAACTCACTATCATGAACATAGTCTAAGTTGTATTTGCAAATTATGTTATAGATCAATGGTTCACACAGTAGCTCCCCTGAATTTTAATGTGTTCCTAGGGAAAAATTGGCTCAAAGATGATGAAAGTAACTTTGCGGATTGGGTCCATAATGTGAGGATTTGTTGGTGATCGTACTAATAATTCAAAAAAATCCTACGTCACACCAACATCATGTAGGAGAATCCAGCAACGAGTGAGGAAGAGCATCTTCATATCAGTGAAGATCGCAAAGCGGAAGCGTTACTATGAATGCGGGTGATGGAGTCGTACTCGTAACGATTCAAATCGCGGTAGATGGCATCCAAAGCGCCGAAAAACGGCACCTTCATCTTTAACACACGTGCAGCCCTGTGACGTCTCCTTCACCTTGATCCAGCAAGGAGAGAAGAGAAGTTGAGGGAGAGCTCCGGCAGCACGACGGCGTGCTGACGGTGGAGTTGTGTGGTACTCCGGCAGGGCTTCGCCAAGCGCTACGGAAGAGGAGGAGGCAGAGAAAGAGCAGGGTTGTGCAAAGGGCGGAAGAAATTGGTGTGTGTTGCAACCCTCAACCCTTGGGTATATGTAGTAGGAAGATGAGGAGGACGGCCGGCCACCCTAGACCAATCTAGGGTGGGTGCGGTAGACAAGGAGGGGGCTGCGGCCTGGGTGGAGGTGGCTTGCATCCCAAGTTGGGAGGTGGGCCACCATCGCCCTAGGGTTCCCAGCCCTTGGGCCTTTGTCGGCTGAGCCAGCCACCTAGGTGGCTGGCTCCCACCTTATTTCAGCCCTTGTGGCCCTTCGGGGCAGGTGGCCCCTCCCGGTGGGCCTCCGATACCCTTTTGGTGGTCCCGGTACAATACCGATATACCCGAGAACCTTTCCGATGATCGAAACTCGACTTCCTATGTATAAATCTTTACCTCCGTACAATTCCGGAGCTCCTCATGACGTCCGGATCCCATCCGGGACTCCGAACAACCTTCGTTAACCACATACTATTCCCATTAAAACACTAGCGGCATCGAACCTTAAGTGTGTACACCCTACGGGTTCGGGAATCATGCAGACATGAACGAGACACCTCTCCGGTCAATAACCAACAGCGGGGTCTGGATATCCATGTTGGCTCCCACATGTTCCATGATGATCTCATCGGATGAACCATGATGTCGAGGATTCACTCAGTCTCGTATGCAATTCCCTTTTTCTACCGGTATGATACTTGCCTGAGATTCGATCGTCGGTATCCATATACCTTCTTCAATATTGTTACTGGCAAGTCCCTTTACTCGTTGCGTAACACATCATCTCGTGGCTAACTCCTTAGGCACATTGAGCTCATTATGATGATGCACTACCGAGTGGGCCCAGAGATACCTCTCCGTCACAAGGAGCGACAATTCCCAGTCTCGATTCGTGCCAACCCAATAGACACTTTCGGAGATACCTGTAGTGCACCTTTATAATCACCAGTTACGTTGACACATTTGATAGACCCAATGCATTCCTACCGTATCCGGGAGTTGCACAATCTCATGGTCTAAGGAAATGATACTTGACATTATAAAAGCTCTAGCAGACGAACTACGCGATCTTGTGATATGCTTAGGATTGGGTCTTTTCCATCACATCATTCTCCTAATGATGTGATCCCGTTATGAATGACATCCAATGTCCATGATCAGGAAACCATGACCATCTATTGATCAACAAGCTAGCCGACTAGAGGCTCACTAGGGACATGTTGTGGTCTATGTATTCACACATGTATTACGGTTTCAGGTTAATACAGTTAGAGCACGAATAATAGACAATTATCATGAACTAGGAAATATAATAATAACCACTTTATTATTTCCTCTAGGGCATATTTCCAACAGTCTCCCAGTTGCAATAGAGTCAATAATCTAGTTACTTTGTGATGAATGGAACACCCATAGAGTTCTGGTGTTGATCATGTTTCGCTCGTGGAAGAGATTTAGTCAACGGATTTGCGACATTCAGATCCGTATGTACTTTATAGATATCTATATATCCATCCTGGATGTATCCACGAATGGAGTTGAAGCGGCACTTGATGTGCCCTGTCTTCTTGTGAAACCTGGGATCCCTGGCATTGCCAACAGCTCCAGTGTTGTCACAAAAGAGAGTCATCGGGTCCGACACACTCGGAATCACTCCAAGGTCGGTGATGACCTCCTTCATCGAGACTCCTTCCTGTGCTGCTTCTGAAGGAACTATGTACTCCGCTTACATGTAGATGCCGCCACGATGCTTTGCTTGCAACTGCACCAGCTGACTGCCCCACCATTAAAAATATACACATATCCGGTTTGTGAGTTGGAGTCATCCGGATCTCTATCTAAGCTAGCATCGACGTAACCCTTTACGACGAGCTCTTCGGCACCTCCATAAACGAGAAACATATCTTTAGTCCTTTTCACGTACTTAAGGATATTCTTGACCGTTGTTGAGTGATCTACTCCTGGATCACTTTGGTACCTCCCACCAAACTTATGGCAAGGTTCACATCAGGTCTGGTACACAACATGGCATACATAATAGAGCCTATGGTTGAAGCATAGGGGACGGTACTCTTCTTTTATCTATCTTCTGCCGTGGTCGGGCGTTGAGTTGTGCTCAACCTCACACCTTGTAATATAGGTAAGAACCCCTTCTTTGCCTTATCCATATTGAACTTCTTCAATATCTTGTCAAGGTATGTGATTTGTGAAAGACCAATGAGGCGTCTCGATCTATCTCTATAGATCTTGATGCCTAATATGTAAGGAGCTTCTCCAAGGTCCTTCATTGAAAAACACTTATTCAAATAGGCCGTTATGCTTTCCAAAAGTTCTATATAATTTCCCATCAACAATATGTCATCCACATATAATATGAGAAATGCTATAGAGCTCCCACTCACTTTCTTGTAAATATAGGCTTCTCCATAAGTCTGTACAAACCCAAACGCTTTGATCACCTCATCAAAGCAAATGTTCCAACTCCGAGATGCTTGCACCAGCCCATAGATGGAGCGTTGGATCTTGCATACCTTGTCAACATTATTAGGATCGACAAAACCTTCCGGCTGTATCATATACAATTCTTCCTTAAGAAAGCCGTTAAGGAATGCCGTTTTGATGTCCATTTTCTAGATCTCATAATCATAAAATGCGGCAACTACTAACATGATTCGGACGGACTTTAGCTTCGCTACTGGTGAGAGAGTCTCATCGTAGTCAATTCCTTGAACTTGTCGATAACCCTTAGCGACAAGTCGAGCCTTATAGATGGTCACATTACCATCCACGTCAGTCTTCTTCTTAAAGATCCATTTATTTTCTATGGCTCGCCGATCATCGGGCAAGTCCACCAAAGTCCATACTTTGTTCACATACATGGATCCTATCTCGGATTTCATGGCTTCAAGCCATTTGTCGGAATCCCGTCCCACCATCGCTTCTTCATAGTTTGAAGGTTCACTGTTGTCCAACAACATGATTTCCATGACAGGGTTGTCGTACCACTTTGGTGCGGAACGTGTCCTCATGGACCTACGAAGTTCAATAGCAACTTGATCCAAAATTTCCTGATCATCATCATTAACTTCCTCCCTACCCATTACAGACACCCCAGAAACATTTTCCTGTGTTGCGCTGCTCTCCCGTTCGAGAGGGGGGAAAATTACCTTATCAAGTTCTACTTTCCTCCCACTCACTTCTTTCGGGAGAAACTCTTTCTCCAGAAAGGATCCATTCTTGGCAACAAAGATCTTGCCTTTGGATCTGAGATAGAAGGTATACCCAATAGTTTTATTAGGGTATGCTATGAAGAAGCATTTTTCCGCTTTGGGCTCGAGCTTCTCAGGTTGAAGTTTCTTCACATAAGCATCACAGCCCTAAACTTTCAGAAATGATAGCTTAGGTTTCTTTGCAAACCATAATTCATACGGTGTCGTCTCAACGGGTTTAGACGGTGCCCTATTTAAAGTGAATGCGGCAGTTTCCAATGCATATCCCCAAAATCAGTAAGAGACATCATAGATCGCACCATATCCAATAGAGTGTGATTAAGACGTTCACACACAATGTTACACTAAGGTGTGCCAGGCGGCGTGAGTTGTGAAACAATTCCACATTTTCTTAAGTGTGTGCCAAACTTGTGACTCAAACATTCTCCTCCACGATCAGATTGCAAGAACTTTATTTTCTTGTCTCATTGATTCTCTACCTCACTCTGAAATTCCTTGAACCTTTCAAAGGTTTCATACTTGTGTTTCATTAAGTAGACATACCCATATCTGCTTAAGTCATCAGTGAGGGTGAGAACATAACGATAGCCACCGCGAGCCTCAACGCTCATTGGACCGCATACATCAGTATGTATTATTTCTAACAAGTTGGTTGCTCGCTCCATTGTTCCGAAGAACGGATTCTGGTCATCTTGACCACGAGGCACGGTTCGCATGTGTCAAATGATTCAAAATCAAGAGAGTCCAAAAGTCCATCTGTATGGAGTTTCTTCATGCGTCTGACACCGATATGATCAAGGCGGCAATGCCACAAGTATGTGGGACTATCATTATCAACCTTACATATTTTGGTACTCACACTATGAATATGTGTAACATCATGTTCGAGATTCATTAAGAATAAACCATTGACCAGCGGGGCATGAACATCAAACATATCTCTCATATAAATAGAACAACCATTATTCTCAGATTTAAATGAGTAGCCATCTCGCATCAAGCGAGATCCCGATACAATGTTCATGCTCAAAGATGGTACTAAATAACAATTATTAAGGTTTAGAACTAATCCTGAAGGTAGATGTAGAGTTAGCATGCCAACAGCGATCACATCGACCTTGGAACCATTTCCGACGTGCATCGTCACCTCGTCCTTTGCCAGTCTCCGCTTATTCCGCAGTTCCTGTTTTAGTTGCAAATCGGAGCAACAACATCGGTATCAAATACCCAAGAGCTACTACAAGCGCTGGTAAGGTACACATCAATAACATGTATATCATATATACCTTTGACGTTGTCGAGCTTCTTATCCGCTAAGTACTTGAGGCAGTTCCGCTTCCAATGACTGGTTCCCTTGCGGTAATAGCACTCAGTCTCACGCTTGGGTCTATTCTTGTGCTTCTTCTCGGCAACCGGTTTACGGGGCGCAACAACTTCTTTGCCATACTTCTTGAAGTTCTTTTTACCCTTGCCTTTCTTGAAACTAGTGGTCTTATTCACCATCAACACTTGATGTTCCTTCTTGATTTCCACCTCCGCTGATCTCAACATTGAATATAACTCGGGAATGGTCTTTTCCATCCCTTGCATGTTATAATTCATCACGAAGCTCTTCTATCTAGGTGGAAGTGACTAGAGGATTCTGTCAATGACCGCGTCATCCGAAAGATTAACTTCTAGCTGAGACAGATGGCTGTGCAACCCAGACATTCTGAGTATGTGCTTAGTGATAGAACTATTTTCCTCCATCTTACAGCTGAAGAACTTGTCGGAGACTTCATATCTCTCGACCTGGGCATGATCTTGGAAAACCAATTACAGCTCCTCGAACATGTCATATGCTCCATGTTGCTCAAAACTCTTTTGGAGCTCCAGTTCTAAACTGTAAAGCATCCCGCACTGAACCAGAGAGTAGTCATCACTTCACGACTTCCAGGCGTTCAGAACATCCTGGGCTGCCGTGGGAATGGGAGGGTCACCTAGGGGTGCATCAAGGACATATTCCTTCTTGGAAGCCATGAGGATGACCTTTAAATTACGAGCCCAATCTGCATAGTTGCTACCATCATCTTTCAGCTTGGTTTTCTCTAGGAATGCGTTGACATGAGCGTTGGCCATTGCATCCACAATATTGTAAAGACATTTTTAGACAAAGTTCATGATAATTAAGTTCATCTAATCAAATTATATAATGAACTCCCACTCAGATAGACATCCCTCTAGTCATCCAAGTGATACATGATCCACATTGACTAGGCCGTGTGTGATGATCACGTGCGACGGACTAGTCATCAAGGGGGGACATCTCCATGTTGATCGTATCTCCATATGACTCATGTTCGACCTTCCGGTCTCTCATGTTCCGAGGTCATGTCTGTACATGCTAGGCTCGTCAAGTCAACCTAAGTGTTTTGCGTGTGTAAATCTGGCTTACACCTATTGTACGGGAACGTTAGAATCTATCACACCTGATCATCATGTGGTGCTTCTAAACAACGATCCTTCGCAATGGTGCACACTTAGGGGAAACACTTTTCTTGAAATTTTAGTGAGGGATCATCTTATTTACTACTATCGTTCTAAGCACATAAGATATAGAAACATGATAAACATCACATGCAAATCATATAGTGAACTGATATGGACAATATCATCTTGCTCCTTTCATCTCCATCTTCAGGGCACGGCATGATCATCGTTGTCATCGGCATGACACCATGATCTCCATCATCATGATGTCCATCATTGTGTCTTCGTGAAGTTGTCTCGCCAACTATAACTTCTATTACTATGGCTAATGGTAGCAATAAAGTAAAGTAATCACATGGCGTTGCATCTCATACAATAAATTAAGACAACTCCTATGGCTCCTACCGGTTGTCATACTCATCGACATGCAAGTCCTGAATCCTATTACAAGAACATCATCAATCTCATACATCACATATATATCATCACATCCTTTTGGCCATATAACATCACATAGCATACCCTGCAAAAACAACTTAGACGTCCTCTAATTGTTGTTGCAAGTTTTACGTGACATGATATGGCCATCATCTTGTTCTTCTTGATGTCCATCACCAAAGCACCGGCATGACCTTCTTGTCACCGGAGTCACACCATGATCTCCATCAACGTGCCGCCATCGAGGTTGTCGTGCTATCTATGCTATTACTACTAAAGCTAAGACCTAGCAATATAGTAAACACATTTGCAAACACAAATGTTAGTTTAAAGACAACCCTATGGCTCCTGCCGGTTGTCGTAGCATCGACGTGCAAGTCGATATTAACTATTACATCATGATCGTCTCATACATCCAATATATCACATCATGTCATTGGCCATATCACATCACAAGCATACCCTGCAAAAACAAGTTAGACGTCCTCTAATTGTTGTTGCAAGTTTTACGTGGCTGATTTGGGTTTCTAGCAAGAACGCTTCTTACCTACGTGACAGCCACAACGTTGATATGCCAATGCTATTTACCCTTCATAAGGACCCTTTTCATCGAATCCAATTCGACTAAAGTGGGAGAGACACACACCCGCTAGCCACCTTATGCAACAAGTGCATGTCACGCGATGGAACAAGTCTCACATAAGCGTACCTGTAAAGTCGGTCTGGGCAGCTTCATCCCACAATACCGCCAAAAAAAGATTGGACTAGTAATGACAAGCAATTGACAAAATCATCGCCCACAACTTTTGTGTTCTACTCGTGCATAGAATCTACGCATAGACCTAGCTCGGATGCCACTATTGGTGATCGTAGTAATAATTAAAAAAATCCCACATCACACCAAGATCATATTGGAGAAACCAGAAACGAGTGAGGAAGAGCATCTTCATACTGTTGGAGATCGCAAAGCGGAAACGTTACTACGAACGCGGGTGATGGAGTCGTACTCGTAGCGATTCAGATCGCGGTAGATGGGATCTAAAGTGCCGAACAACGGCGCCTCCACGTTCAACACATGTGCAGCCCGGTGACGTGTCCTTCGCATGTCCTGCAAGGAGAGAGAAGAACTTGAGGGAGAGCTCCGGCAGCACGATGGCGTGGTGATGGTGGAGCTGCGTGGTACTCCTGTAGGGCTTGGCCAAGCGCTACCGAGGAGGAGGAGGAAGAGCAAGGTTGCACCAAGGGAGGAAGAAATTGGTGTGTGTTGCATCCCTCAACCCTTGGGTATTTATAGGAGGAAGAGGAGGAGGAGGGCCAATCTACGCTGGGTGCGGCGGCCAAGGAGGGGCCAGCGGCTAGGGTGGAGGTGGCTTGCCTCCCAAGTAGGGAGGTGGGCCACAATCGCCCTAGGGTTCCCAGCACTAGGCGCCCTTGGGACTTGGTCGGCCGAGCCAGCCCACCTAGGTGGCTGGCCCCCACCTTATTTCGGCCGTTCTAGCCCTCTGGGGCTGGTGGCCCCTCCCGGTGGGCCTCCGATACCCTTTCGGTGGTCCCGGTACAATACCGATATACCTAGGAACCTTTCCGGGACTTCCTATATATAAATTTTTACCTCCGGACCATTCCGGAGCTCCCCATGACGTCCGGGATCCCATCCGGGACTCCAAAAAACCTTCCGTAACCACATACTATTCCCATTACAACTATAGTGTAATTAAACCTTAAGTGTGTAGACCCTACGGGTTTGGGAATCATGCAGACATGACCGAGACACCTCTCCAGTCAATAACCAATAGTGGGATCTGCATATCCATGTTGGCTCCCACATGTTCCACGATGATATCATCAGATGAACCACGATGTCGAGGATTCACTCAATCTTGTATGCAATTCCCTTTGTCTACCGGTGTGATACTTGCCCGAGATTCGATCGTCGGTATCCCTATACCTTGTTCAATCTCGTTACCGGCAAGTCTCTTTACTCGTTCTGTAACACATCATCCCGTGGCTAACTCTTTAGTCACATTGAGCTCATTATGATGATGCACTACGGAGTGGGCCGAGAGATACCTCTCCGTCACACGGAGCGACAAAACCCAGTCTTGATTCGTGCAACCCAACAGACACTTTCGGAGATACATGTGGTGTGCCTTTATAATTACCCAGTTACGTTGTGACGTTTGATACAACCAAAGCTCTCCTACGGTATCTGGGGTAATGGTGTGTTCGAACGTCGTAATCGTACCTTATTGGATACGGTGCATTCTATGATGTCTCTTAACGATTTGCCACTATTATTTTGGGGTTATGCATTAGAGACAGGTGCATTCACTTTAAATAGGGCACCATCTAAATCCGTTGAGACGACATTGTATGAATTATGGTTTGGCAAGAAACCTGAGTTGTTTTTTCTTAAAGTTTGGGGTTGCGACGCCTATGTCAAAAGGCTTCAGCTTGATAAGCTCGAACCCAAAGTGGATAAGTGCGTCTTCATAGGATACCTAAAGGAAGCAGTTGGGTATACCTTCTGTCGGCGCACTAAAGATTGGGTACCTAGTGCCTAGACTTGTGCACGGGCGCGAAGAGCCCCTATCGGCAGGGCATGGCAGGACCCAGTCAAGATGCAACCCCCAAGATTATCAAGGCCTCGGCAAGCCTGCCTTGCCGGGAAGATGAGCAAGGTTGCGCCCATTTGGTGGGCGTGATGAACTCACCAAGTACAAGACACCGGCAAACTCCCTTGCTGGGATGACAACTGAAGCCCCCGACAAGCTCCCTTGCCGGGACGAAGACTCAAGGCCCCGGAAAGCTCCTTGCTGGTATGACGGGCCTAGCCACTTGTGGGAAACCACTCTTGCCATAGTGCCACCGCACCCCAAGCGCCAGCGCATTCCGCATGCGCCAGCGCAGCGTCCAGGTGTCGAAACACCTAGATACGTGTCTTCACCAGCACATAGCTGACAAGGACAAGACGTGCGTTAAGTACACTTGACAGCGGTAGATGGATAAGCACCGCCCTAGGTTCACTGTAACTCCTCGTGAACCTTCCACCGAGCATTGTAGGTGACCCCTTTGCCTATAAAAGGAGGCACTTAGCTCATTTCGAAGGGGTTAGACTCTTTGGACATTGACCCATAAGACGGTCATCAACGGTCACTGTAACAGTGAACAAAAAATGCTTAATACAACCACACAAGCAGGACATAGGGTTTTACGTGCAAGCGGCCCGAACCTGGGTAAAAAGGCTTGTCGGGTGCTGATTGTTAGCTCTGCTCTTCACGTCACCTCTCCCCGCCCTACGATCACAAGTGTTTCACCTTGATTCCCATAGGTGTCGACCTCGCATCGTCCACACCTTCTATCTCATATCCAAAGGCAAAGTGCTTGTTGCTAAGAACGGGTCCTTTCTAGAGACACAATTCCTCTCAAAATAATTGAGTGGGAGGAAGGTAGAACTTGATGAGGTTACTGAACAGTCACTCCAATTAGAGAGTAGCACGACACAGGAATATGTTTCTATGATGCCTACACAAGTTCAAGAGCGAGCTCATGAGGTTGACCATGGAGCTTCATATCAAGTTATACCGAACGTCATAGGTCAACAAGGACACATGCTGCTCCTGGGTGGTACAGTAATCCTGTCTTAGTGATCATGTTGTTGGACAACAATGAACCAACGAGCTATGGAGAAGCGATGGTGGGCCTGGATTCCGACAAATAGCTAGAGGCCATGAAATCCACGATAGGAACTATGTATGAAAACAAAGTGTGGAATTTGGAAGTATTACTTGATGGTCGACGGGCTATTTAGAACAAATGGATCTTTAAGAGGAAGACGGGCGCGGACAGTAATGTTACCATCTATAAAGCTTGACTTGTTGCAAAAGGGGTTTTCAAAAGTTCAAGGAGTTAACTACAGTGAGACTTTCTCACCCGTAGTGATGCTTAAGTCCGTCAGAATCATATTGGCAATAGCTACATTTTTCGATTATGAAATCTAGCAGATGGATGTCAAAAGAGCATTCCTTAATGGTTTCCTTAAGGAAGTGTTGTATATGATGCAACCATGAGGTTTTGTCAATCCAGGAAATGTCGACAAAGTATGCAAGCTCCAGCGGTCCATTTATGGAATGGTGTAAGCATCTCGACATTTGAATCTTCGCTTTGATGAGGTGATAAAAGTGTTTGGGTTTATACAAGTTTACGGAGAAGCTTGCATTTACAAGAAAGTGAGTGGGAGCTCTATAGCGTTCCTGATATTATATGTGGATGGCATATGGCTGATTGGAAACAATATAGAACTTTTGGAAAACGTGAAGATATATTTGAACAAGAGTTTTTCAATGAAAGACCTCGGAGAAGCTGCTTACATATTAGGCATCAAGATCTATAGAAATAGATCGAGACGCTTAATAGGACTTTCCAAAAACACTTACCTTGATAAGGTTTTGAAGAAGTTCAAAATGGATTAGTCCAAGAAGGGTTTCATGTCTGTCCTGCAAGGTGTGAAGTTGAGTAAGACTTAATGCCCAACGACTATAGAGGATAGAGAGAAGATTAGTGTGATCCCTTATTCCTCACCATAGGCTATATCGTGTATGTGATCCTTTGGACAAGACCAGATGTCAGCCTTGCCATAAGTATGGCCACAAGGTTTCAAAGTGATCGAGGAGTGGAACATTGCATAGTCATCAAGAATATTTTGAAGTACCTCAAGAGGACTAAGGAGATGTTTCTCGTTTATGAGGGTGATCAAAAGCTCATCGTAAAGGGTTATGTCGATGCTAAATTTGACACAGATCCGAATGACTCTAGGTCTAAAAACGGATATGTATTTGTTTTGAATGGTGGAGGAGTAAGTTGGTGTAGTTCCAAGAAAAGTGTGGTAGGTGATTCTCCATGTGAAGCGGAGTACATAGTTGCTTCAGAAGCAGTGAAGGAAGGTGTCCAGATGAAGCAGTTCATGACGGATCTTGGAGTTGTACCTAGTGCATTGTATCCAATGACCTAGTTTTGTGACAACACTAGTGACATTGCTCTACCAAGGAACCCAAGTTTCACAAAAAAACAAGACACATAAAGTGCCACTTCAATTCCATTCGCAATTATATCAAGGAAGAGGACATAAACATTTGCAAAGTACATACAGATCTAAATGTTGCAAACCCGTTGACTAAACCTATTCCACGACCAAAACATGATCAGCACCAGAACTCTATGGGTGTTAGATTCATTACCATGTAATACTAGATTATTGATTCTAGTGCAAGTGCGAGACTGTTGGAAATATTCCCAAGAGGCAATAATAAATTGGTTATTATCATATTTCCTTGTTCATGATAATCATTTATTATCCATTCTATCATTGTATTGATTGGAAACTCATATACATGTGTGGATACATAGACAACACAATGTCCCTAGTGAGCATCTACTAGACTAGCTCGTTGATCAATGATGGTTAAGGTTTCGTAGCCATAGACATGAGTTATCATTTGATAATGGTATCACATCATTAGGAGAATGATGTGATGGACAAGACCCAAACCATAAGCATATAATTTCGTTGTATCACTAAGTTTCTTGATATTCCTTTCTCCATGTCAAAGTATTTGTTCCTAAGACCATGATATCATGCAACTCCCTCACACTGAAGGAATGCCTTGTCTGTATCAAATGTCACAACATAACTGGGTGATTGTAAAGATGCTCTACATGTATCTCCGAGGGTGTCTCTTGAGTTGGCATGGATCGAGACTGGGATTTGTCACTCCGTATGATGGAGAGGTATCTGTAGGCCCACTCGATAATACAGCATCACAATAAGCTTGCAAGTAATGTGAATAAGGAATTTTTCACGTGATCTTGTATTATGGAGCGAGTAAAGAGACTCGTGGGTAACAAGATTGAACTAGGAATGGAGATACCGACGATAGAATCTCGGGCAAGTAACACACCGATGAACAAAGGAACTACATACGGGATTGATTGAATCTTTGGCATCGTGGTTCGACCGATAAACATCTTCCTGGAATATGTAGGAACCAATATGGTCATCGAGGTACCACTATTGTTTATTGACCAGAGAAGTGTCTTGATGCCGCAGGGTCCGCACGCTTAACGTTTGATGATGATATAGTATTGTTGAGCTATTATGTTGGTAACCAAAGGTTGTTCGGAGTCTGAGATGAGATCCCGGACATCACGAGGAGCTTCGGAATATTACAGAGGTAAACAATGATATATAGGAAGTTCCTTCTTGGTCACCGGAAAGAATTCGAGCATTGTCGGTAATGTATCGGGAGTGACAAAAGGTTTCGGGGGTCCACCTAAAGGGGCCCACCCACCTAGGGAGGCCACATGGGCTAAAAGGGGTGCACAGCAGCCCTTGGTGGGCTGAGTGGCCCTCCCACCTAGGCCCACGAGGCTAAGGGGTTTGTGGGGGCAAACCGTAAGGGGGCCTACCACCCAACTTGGGGGCCAAGCCACCCCTTGGTCGCCGCCCCACCCTAGGGGAAACCCTAGGGCGCAGCCCCGTCCTTCCTTCCTCCTATATATATGAGAGGAGAGGGAACTTGCACCACAAGCCACGGTGCACCCTCCTCTCTCTCTCTCTCTCTCTCTCTCTCTCTCTCTCTCTCTTGTAGTGCTTCTCCTCCGACGCGGTCATTGCAGCACTTCGCGAAGTCCTGCCCAGATCACACCACCACCATCGTCATGACGCCATCGTCCTGCCGGAGAACTTAGCTACTACTTCACCTACACTGGCTGGATCGAGGTGGTGAAGGCGTCATCGAGCTATACATGTGTTGAACGTGGAGGTGCCCTCCGTTTGACACTAGATCGGACGGATCATGATTGGATCGCACGACGGATCATGATTGGATCACGAAGACGTTCGACTCAACCATGTTTCTCAACCCTTCTGCTTAGCGATCTACAAGAGTATGTAGATGCACTCCCCCTCTCGTAGTTGTTCATCTCCATAGATAGATATCGGTTGATTGTAGGAATGTTTTTTGTTTCCAATGCAACATTTCCCAACAATGACATGACACAATTGTGGGCATCAAATGAACTCTGATAAATGTCCTCGTCGATAGAATTATGTCGTGCTCCACACAGTACCCAAAGGGTAACCACGAATAGGAAAAGTCATCCTCTAGGAGTGTATCATGCATGTCAAACAACCAACTCTTAGCATCATCGTCAACGTTCGTATTCACGCGACTAACGATAGCATCCGACGAGTGTCCCTGTATACTCCTTCAAGCCGGGCAATTCAACAACGCATGTGTAATGCCCCAAGTGTAGGACTTCCCCTTTTTGTAACCTTCCATGTGGGACCACCTTGACTTTGTCATGAGAGTTTCTATGCACGTATGATTTCATGTGTCACCTTCTATTTTGCATTTGCATGCATGCATACATGCCATACCATCTTTGCATACCTTTGATTCTATGTCATGATATGATTGCATGTCATGATCATGTGGGCATATGTTCTTACTAGGAGTTAGTATTGTGGTGAGATGAATGCATGTGATCTTGTTAGGTGTGATGTTGTGGTTTGGTAATATCTTGTGATGCATGTGTGTTGGTGGTGATGGGTAGGAGTGAGTGCTAGCCACTTCAAAGCTCTTAGCTATTTCAAATTCTTTTTCTCCTATTATCTCATGTAAAAATTCCTTCTTCCCAAAAGCTATTATAAAATGTCTGGTGGTTAGAGTAAAATGTGATTATGAGGAAGTGCAATTTTTCTGACTTGTTCTTTGAATTTTAAAGGTGCAAATAAACCCAAAACAGTAAATTAATTAATGTTTTGCATTTATTTCAAATGGCTCTGAATATTACTTTCCTATTTTTTTTCCTAATGAGCCATAATTCCTTATGACCAGGAGGTATTCCTTTTGATTTTAGCATAGTAGCTTATCTTGTGGTTTATTTTTTTCCTCTATGTGTTTTCAAACTAAATAGAAAAACCCTCCCGTGCGTTTTCTTTTCCCCTTGACAACATGGGCCACCTTCCTGTACGCTGGCCCATGCTCTCCCCTCCAGCGAGAGCCCACGCGAGAGCCCCCTCCTTTCCTTTCTTTCCCTGACGGCGTTACTTCTCCTTCCCCCGCTTTCTTCTTTCCGTCAGCACGTGAGAGAGAGGGAGGAGCTGACGGTGCCGTGGCACGGACGTCAAGGGCCCCTATATATCTGGGCGTCCGAGCCTCCCCTCGAATAGGGTTTCCTCCTGCCGCCGCCATCTCCTTCCTCCCCCTCCATCTCTTCCTTTCCTCCCCAGGTAAGCTTCCTGTAGGTAGCAGAGAGTGCAGAGAAGAGAGAGTTCGTCGGCGTCTTCCCCGCGTGCGTCGTCGGGCAGCACGGCCGCCATGTCCGGGGGCTCGGGGTGGTTCCTCGCGACCCATTCCCGGCGCTAGGAGCCCCGGGGAGCGACCCTCCCATCGAGACCGTCCTTGTCTTCGGCGAGCACCGGGCGAACTCCTTCCCCTGCTTCGGTCTACGGCAGGACGACTTCATCGGCTCGTCTTCTTCCCCTCTGGTGCTCCTCCTCCCCGTTCGGCGCCCCCTCTTCTCCCCAAGGTGAGGTTCATCGCCCCTTGCCTCCTCCTCCTCGGTTCGGTCATGATCCGAAGTAGGATCTACGTCCTTCTCTGCTGTTGTTCGTCGCATAGTTAGCGAGCGGTGTGGTGCGTGGTGTTGTGGTGGTGCCTTGCTGCTGTGTGGTAGAGGTAGCAACAGGAGCCCGCCTCCACCCAGCGCGAGGAGCCGCTGCGTCAGTAGGGCGAGCGCCTTCTTCGCTGACGGGAGGCTACTGCCCGATGAAACCCCAGGCCAGCAGGTGTTCGTGCGTTCAGTTAGGTTCAGAGCGTCGGTAGGCTCGTAGCAGTAGGAGGAGGGCTTGCTCCCCCCTCGTGACAGCAGCGCCGTGGCCAGAGAAACCTCCTCGTCGCCGGTAGCGCAGCGCGGCAACACCGGCAAGGGTAGCCCGTCAGTTTCTCTGTCGCTGGCGTTCTCAGTAGACAGAGGGCGATTTCAGATAGCATATTTGTTCGAGTTTCCCCCTCTGTCAGTAATCACATCGTAGCCCAGTGGTTGATCCATGTGTGCGCCTGATGAGAGGTTGTCGGTTCGATTCCCCCCCTCGGCGCTGTGTATTTTTTTCAGATTTTCCTGTTATTCCTGTGCAAGAGCAGCAGGGACATGTTTCCCTGTTCTCTTCCCCCATTCTGTCGACATAGTGGTGCTGGTGCAGTGGCTAGGTGGTGCCTTGTGTACCAGGGGGTACTGGGTTCGATTCCGAGGACCCCTGATAATTGTTTTTGCTATCTCTTTTGCTGCCTTTTAATTGTTCTTCCTCTTCCTTGTGCTTGGGCAGCAAGGTGGCTTCTAATTCCTTTTCCCTGCTAGTGTAGTCAGGTTAGATTAATTGTGTGTGTGTTTTGCACACTAAGTGGTGATAGATGATATTGCTACCCTTGTGATGCTATTTGTGGTGGTTGCACCTTAGTTAAGTGGAGTTACCATTGATAGGGGTTGATGCTAGATGTCTTGCTATTTGTGTGTGTTGTGCTTTGAGGTGGAAAGTTGCACTAGCTAATCATGTATAGCCCCATCTTTTGAACTTTGGTGTGGGCTAAGTTGATCTTGTAGTTTTAATTGTTTGCATAGATTTAGTGGGGTGTGGGTGCCTCCCCCTCACCACATGTTTTGATGTGATGTGATGTTCTAGGTGGCCATCTATGATAGCATGTGAAGGTGGAGCTTACTAGTTAAGCTAGAGTAGAATGTTGTGGGGGTTGCTCCTTGAGAATGACATGATTCCTAGGAAGATCCTAGCAATTCATGTGAGAGTGTGTACCATCACATGCCTATATGTGGGGGGTGCATACTCTCTTGTTAGCTTAGAGTCCCATTGTGATGTGCTTGATACTAGTAATATTGTGTTATGGGTGTGGGTGTTGTTGACGTGCATGACACAAACATGGGGTTCAAACCCCCATGTCACTTGGTCATTGTGCACATAAAACTTACCTATGTATTGTCATCTTAGAAGCATACCTTATGGAGTTGCATTTACATTTTGTTGGAAATTTGGTCTTTGATTCCACGGTATAGGAGGAGCCCAACGGCATGGATCTTTGTGTGTTAGTAGTAGGGGTTTGTGCTCAACACCATAGTGGTGTCAATCACCTCTTGGTGACATGTGTGTGCAAACTATACCTAGACAAAGTGGGCATGTGGCTGGAAAATTCCAGATTTTTGAACTCTGAAAATTTCACCAAGTCTGGGATGCTGGAAACATTTTCTTCCCCTGTAGATGAGGATGTGCTGGTCATTCTGTTCAGAACTGGACTTAGTTCAGTGCTAGTGTTTTGAACCTGATATGTTTGTGAAGCTTCCTGTAAATTTGCAAGTCATTTGGAGTCCAGTAGCCCGTGTTTTGATTGCTGTCAAAAAGCTTCAGAACAGAAACAGAAACTCAGGTGCAGGAATTTTCACTGAGATCTGATGGTTTTGGGAAAGTTTGTGGCCTTGTATCTTCTAGATTTTAATTCCTTTTTCTGTGATTCTTGCTGGGGCTTGTAGTGTTCTTGGTTGGAAATAGCCACATATATTATTTGTCATATTTGAAGACCTGTAGCTATGTTGCATGTTGCTCCCAAACAGCTAAGATGCAGAAACTGGCAGATTAGGTAGTTTTGCCATTTTGTTCAAAGTTTGTGTTTAATTTTTGTTGGGGTGTTCTACCTTGCTCCATTTCATTCATGTTGGGTTAATATATTTCTTGGAAACCTGGGAAGACCAGATTTGTGCCCATTGTGTGTGTGGTGTTGAATTTTTCACATAGAGCTTCATATCTTGTATCGTTGATTCCCGTTGATCCGTAGCTCTGTCTGCAATGTACTTTATATGGTTTTGCACTGTTTTTACGATCTGCATCTGTTCATATAATTCCCATGCATGTACAAATAGTTTAGTGCAAAGTTCTGTCCAGAAACTTGTTGTAGTTTATTTTGCTTGTGCTAGTGATAGAAATAGTGGTGCATGCTCAACTTTCATCTCATGCATCATGTGATTGTTGCATTTTGTGGTGTTGATGTTCATTGGCTGTTATTCTTATGTTGGGTAGCACCGGGAGCGGAGAACGAATACGTGGAGTCAGGAGAGTACGTGCAGGACGATCCAGAACCATTCCAAGCTGAGGATATCACAGGCAAGATGATATGACCTTGATCCCATCTCTAGACTTGTTATGTTAGTTTCGATTCCATGTCAAATTGCTCTCTGCCTACCACTGAAAATATATTGCCTCTTCATATGCCATGATCCTAAACACCTTACTCTTTCCTAGCAAACTTGTATGGCTAGGTAGGCTTGCTCAGCTACTAATGTTAGCATTGTTAGTTGCAGGTGTTTTAAACTCACGTGATGACATGAGCTTGATATCATTATATTAAATTCTGCCATTTAATTAATGTATCTTTATATTTGGTAAATGACGGGAGGCCTAGCCTTTTGCCGGGTGTCTTGTTCCGTTATTGCCGCCTTAGTTACTGGTTACCGGTGTTTGATTCCATAATGATCGCTCCTAACACGTTCGGGGTTGTTATGGGGACCCCCTTGATAAATCGCGTAGTGTTAAGGCTTGTCCGGCAGGACCCAACATTGGTGTTAATTTTCTAACAACTTAATAATAATCTGCATAGGGAGTAGCTACCCCGAGGTTTCTTAATCAACAACCCGGGCCAGTGCTCCTCATGAGTGTTGGTCCAAACTGGGCAGACTATGGGGCCACCACAGGGCAACATGAGGTTTGGTATACCTGTAGTGTGACTCATCCGGCGTGTCCTGAGACTGAGATACGCGGCTCTTATCAGGGTCGTCGACACGTCGGGAGGTCCTGCTAGTAAGGTAAGGAGGAGGGGTTTTGATATGTTCTAGGGTTGAAGCACTGCACATTTTCTTTGACTGGACACTGTAAGGGCAAAAAAACCACAGCCTTTAAACTTTATTGATAAGATGTTACAATATGTACAAAGTTAACTCGGTAACCCAAACTGTAAAGAGGAAGAGAGTTAAAGCACCTAACCCAAAAGTACAGGGAACATTCAGGGGGCAGGAAATAAACCAACTTCAACAGATCCTCCTTAAACTTGGGTTTAATCCTATGTGCCAGCAGTAACAAAACCTGACTTCCAGACAGCAAACCTAGGCTGGACATTCTGAAAAACCTTTGCATTTCTAACGAGCCAAATATGCCAACAAGAAGTGAACACTACCTCAGAGAAGAATGGTTGTTTAAATGAGATTTTTGCATGAGAGGCGGCAATAGACATTTCATTTCTATTCCCCGAGTCAATTTGCAAATAATTCCACACTCTACTACTGAAGAGGCAAGAGAAGAATAAATGGTCCATGTCGTCCCTTGCTTGAGCATGGTCCATCATACATTTGCCCATTCCTCCTTTCCACCATACCCTTAGTATTCAATCCATCCATGATAAGCATCTAAGCAAAAACCTTAATCTTTAGGGTGTAGTAGCTGGCCCAGATCCAATTAAGCAAAGGGTTGAGTGTTTGCTCTTTGTGCGCATAAGAATAGAAGGACTTTGGGGTATAAGACTTACAGTACCCATCCAAGACCAGACATCATTCTAGGTGGGGCCGAGTTCAACCTCCCCTATGAGGACTTGGAGTGTTGACAACTCCATATAGGCCTGCTCAGAAAGTGGCAAGCTAAACCATGTGGAGAGGACATTGGTGTTCAATAATTCCTTGACCATTGTCCAAGGGTCCTTCACATATGAGAAGAGTCTAGAGAATCTCTCTTTGAGTGGAATAACTAAATTTCCAATGTTCCATTTATCCTGCCAAAATAAGACAGTATCACCTTGATTAACTTGCACCCAAGTGACTTCTTTGAAGTTGTCCAAGAGCTTCAAAATGTTCCTCCACCAATATGGGCCACAATGCTCTCTGACCTGTGGTACCCTCTCATGGTAATAATTATTCCAGATTAAATTAACCCATGGAAGATCCTTTCTGTTAAAAAATTATTGGCATGCTTCATTAATAATACAGCATTTTGCAGCCCTAGATTTTGAATACCCAATTCACCCTTGTTCTTGGGTCAACAAATCAAATCCCAAGCACCAAGAGATGGTAAGTGTTCATGCCTATTCCTTCTCCAGAAACATTGCCTCTGTATCCTTTCCAACTGTTTGAGAATACCTGGGGGGATTGACAAGCTGCAGAGGAAAAAGATAGGCCGAGAAGACAAATAGAGTTTAAGTACTGCAATCTGCCACCTTGAGCCAAAAAAGAGGAGCTGGATGACATCCTTCTTTCCATACATGTAACCAATGGCATGAGATGCTCCATCCTAGGCTTGGAGGTACCAACTGGCAAGCCAAGGTAGATGAAAGGCATAGATCCAACTTTACATCCAAAGACCTGTGAAGCCTCTCATCTTCCTCAGTGGTAACATTAATGGATACCATTGATGAGTTTTCATAGTTGGTAGCGCACAGTACGAAGCAAGGGATGACTATCATCGTGCAAATCATGTAGGGCATCTCAAGCAATCAATCGGTGATGACATTTTTTCTAACATTATTTTGTTCTCATGACATGTTCATATCCATGTTTAGCATTCAGATGCAGGTTTATGTAAGTTGTAGAAATTTTCCACCAATATGTAGGCAATGTTTCAGTTTACAGTAGAAACTTTAGAGTTTGTTCTTTTTTGTTTCGCCCAGTTTCTTCAACATTATCCCACAACATGTCAAGGATTTAGGGGGGCAGGTTTTGTATGTTGCAGAAAATTTCGCACTAATAGGGATGCAATGTTTCATTTTATTGCCGGCAACTTTTTGGAGTTTTTGTGTGCAAATCAATAGGAACTTGCAGGCAAGTATGTTCTTATTTTTTTTCATTTTCCCACATGCAACATTTGTCACCTTGTAGCATTTGATTTCTATCAGAAGTATGCAAGCATTCCCATTCAGTGGGGAGGGGTTCTAGCATTTCTTTCAACGGAGAAGGTTGTGCACGCGTGACGGGGGGAAGAGGGAGGAGAAGGAAGCGGGGAGGAGCTGGTAGTTCGCTCGAGGTGGCGGACGAACGGAGGCGAGAGGTCCATCAACGACCCCGAGGTCATTTTTCTCTCGCACATTGCGGGTTTGGTGGTGGTTACTCACTGATGCCTCGTCGTCGTCAAACGGCCACCGGCGGGAGGGTGGAGGGGTAGATGCACCATATTGGGGGTCCTCAGGTCCGCACAAGATTTTGCATCTCATGAGGTCATTGAGGGGGTGGCAACGGGTGGGTTGGGGCTGGTGGTGCTCTGGATTTCATGAGCGAGCTCTAATGTCCGATATATGCATCAACTTCTGAATAGGATTGTTTTCTCGTTTCCAGGATTTTGGTGGGAAACAAAACTTGAGAGAGAGCTTTTTTGTGCACACAATTACAGATAGATAAGCAGGAAAATGACTAGAATAAAATGTTATTGTGATGTTTTTTATCTGTGTTCGTGGGCAATACAATGTGTTTTTGCACGCCATCATACAGAACACGAGTAGGCAAAATGGTACATAAGGGTAAAATGTGGTGTCGATGTGTTTTCATTGGTGTTCAGCGGCAAATACCATCTGTTTTTGTAGGCAACATTTCTCTTAAACACATGAAATTGTTTTTCTGAAAGCGTTAGGTTCCTCTTTAAATTTTCCATAGGCAGATTTTCTATAAGTAGAAGCATTTTTGTCTCCCTGTGTTCAAAATGTAGGACAAGTGTGCTTTACAACCCCTTGTTTTTTCTCACTTCCATTTTTTGGTTAAAATGCACACAAATCAAAAGTAGAATACTAAGAGGCAGTGCATCTTCTCTTCCATTATCCCTGGGCTCACAGTTCAAGATGGAAGACTACACAGATCAAGATAATGGAAATGTACAATCCACACACCCCTCTCCTCTTTTTCATACGTCCTCCCGTGTGTGTTCCGACAATAATTATCATGACTTAGGTAGAGAATCAGAGAAATGATTTTATTAACTTTCTTTATTTTTCATGTTGTTCTCTGTTTTTATCAAGACGAGGTTTTACAAGTGGATAGGCGAGCAAGGATGAAACCAGTACAGGAAGGAAGGAATAGAGCATTGCCGGCAAGGCTTGTGGAGTTGAATAATTGTCGGATTCTGGGACCCGCGGGCCCAAGAAAAGGTTCAAACTCTCAGTTGCGCTCGCTCTCCAACCCTCTTCTATATCTCAACCTCAGGGGGACTCCCCGATGGCACGAGCTAAGGAAGACGAACTAGGACCGACGACAATTACCCAATGTCGGCGAACTAGAGACTGGGGTCTCGTGTGCCGAGACTTGTGCACGGGGACTAGCAGCAACCTAGGTGGTAGTACGCTAAGAGAACCGACAAGAAGATAAACCCCAGGCTCGCCAAGACCACACGCCACCAAAGTTCTGAAGTACCAGCCCAGGCTACAAGGCCCTGGCAAGACCTCCTTGCCGGGAAGACCCACAAGACCCCGGCAAGCCCTCCTTGCCGGGAAGATGTCCAAGCCCTCGACAATCCATCCTTGCCGGGAAGATGGGTTAGGCCAAAGGCAAGGATGTGAAAGGACGTGGATGTCGCCTAGAGGGGGGGTGAATAGGCGCTTTAAAATAATTAAGGTTTAGGCTTGAACAAATGCGGAATAAAACTAACATTTAATATGTCAAGCACAAAACCTACAAACAACTAGGCTCACCTATGTGCACCAACAACTTATGCTAAGCAAGATAAACAACTAAGTGATAGCAAGATATATTACAATAAACAATATGTCTATCACAAAGTAAAGTGCATAAGTAAAGGGTTCGGGTAAGAGATAACCGAGGCACGGGGAGACGATGATGTATCCCGAAGTTCACACCCTTGCGGATGCTAATCTCCGTTAGAGCGGTGTGGAGGCACAATGCTCCCCAAGATGCCACTAAGGCCACCGTAATCTCCTCACACCCTCGCACAATGCAAGATGCCGTGATTCCACTAAGGGACCCTTGAGGGCGGTCACCGAACCCATACAAATGGCAAACCTTGGGGGCGGTCACCGAACCCGTACACGTGGCAACCCTTGGGGGCGGTTACCGGTACCCGTACGAATTGCTCGGGGCTATCTCCACAACCTAATTGGAGGCCCCGATGCTTGCCTGGAGCTTCACACCACAATGATTGAGCTCCGAGACTCCACCAAGCTTCTAGGACACCAAACCATCCACGAAGAACAATATCTAGGGTACTAAGTACCAAAAGTAGTAAGCTTCTCAACTTCTCCCCTCCACGTATCACCGTGGAGAACTCAAACTGATGCAACCAATGCAATGGCAAGAACACACGAAGTGGTCAAGTCCCTCACACTCAAATCCCTCCACAACAACGAAAGCTATGGAGAAATATGAGAGGAAGAACAAGGAGCTCACAAAGAACTCCAAGATCAAGATCCAAGGGGTTCCCCTCACACAGAGGAGAAAGTGATTGGTGGAGATGCGGATCTAGATCTCCTCTCTCTTTTCCCTCAAGAACAAGCAAGAATAATTGGAGGGATTGAGAGTAAGCAAGCTCTAAGAATGTCAACAATGGAGGTAGAACAAGAGCTCAACGGATGGATAAAGCCAAGGGGGAAGAAGACCCCCTTTATATAGTGGGGGAAGGAATCAGACCGTTACCCCCACTCTCTGCCCGAGCTCAAGCGGTACTACCGCTGGTTGCAGCGGTACTACCGCTGGCACTCCAGCGGTACTACCGCTGACCAGGGGCGGTACTCCCGCCGGCTGCAGCGGTACTACCGCTGGCCCCAGCGGTACTACCGCTGGGCCCCTGGTAGTGCAAAGGCACTACCACCGCCAAGAAAGTCTTCGCAAAAAGGTCCATCCACGAACAACCGCTAGGCAGGCGGTACTAAGCTCCTCGAGCTGTACTACCGCTGACCAGGGGCGGTACTACCGCTAGGGCCAGCGGTACTACCGCCAACTCTAGCGATACTACCGCTAGGTCCAGCGGTACTACCGCTCGCCACTGAAATAGCCATAACTTTCGCATACGAGCTCCGAATCGAGCAAACCCAAGCTTGTTGGATTCAGGACGACAAGAGCTATCCAACCAGCGGATATGAAAATGCCAATGATATAGAGATGTGAGATCTCTATGAATGAAGAACCGGCAAAAACTCCAACATCGAAAACATCATAGTAGATGCATATGGACTCCGTTTTCGATGAACTCGAGCTTGTCACGAAGATGACCATAAGCTCTAAAACTCAGAAAGAGAAACACCAAACAAGAACCAAGAAGTATGATGCAAGGATGCAAATGGTTTGAGCTCTCAACGAACGATACGATCAAGCTACTCACTTGAGAGCCCCCCTTGATAGTACATCAATCTATCCTAACCAGAAAACCTATCAAGGGCAAACCTATACCTTGCACCTCGTCCTCTTGAGCTAGATGATGATGATCTTGGCTTCCTCAAGATGGACCACCTTTCTTGATTTCGTTGGCTTGATGAAGACTAGCTGATTGCTCCCCCATACTCACTATGGGTGAGCCACTCTTCAGCATATCTTCACAAGTCCATTGCCACCACAATGGACAGCAAGCTTCAAGCATGATATCTTCGTGCTGATCCACTTGAACTTGCACATCGCAAACTTGATGATGATCACAACTTGACGTCATACTTCATGGGTTGTATGAGATCTTCTCTTTGACGCAAGCCCATGGAAACACACCTAACCCCCACATAGAACTCTCACGAAGACCATGGGTTAGTACACAAACACGTAATGGACAATGCTTACCATACCATGGGATCACTTGATCCCTCTCGGTACATCTTGTACGCTTTGTGTGTTGATCATCTTGATTTACTCTTTGTCTGAGATCTTGATCAACCATTGATGATGATCACAACTTGACGTCATACTCCATGGGTTGTATGAGATCTTCCCTTTGACGCAAGCCCATGGAAACACTCCTAACCCCCACGTAGAACTCTCACGAAGACCATGGGTTAGTACACAAACACGTAATGGACAGTGCTTACCATACCATGGGATCACTTGATCCCTCTCGGTATATCTTGTACGCTTTGTGTGTTGATCATCTTGATTTACTCTTTATCTGAGATCTTGATCAACCATGTGTCTCTATGACCATTCTTTGGATAATACCTTTAATACCATCTTGGTCATCATATAAACTCCTTGAACCCAACAGATGGACTTCAAGAAGTGCCTATGGACAAATCCTATAAATGTAACTTAAGGCAACCATTAGTCCATAGGAATTGTCATTAATTACCAAAACCACATATGGAGATATATGCTCTAACAGGATGCCAGGTCGGCAGGCTCCCTTCACCTGCCAGGTGTCCCTCCTACCACAGTGCCAACGACCGCCACCACTTCAGGGCATCCCTCATGCGCTAGCACAAAGCCCAGGTGTCAATACACTTGGGTACGTGTCGAAGCCACCTTGATGCTAGTTAGGGGGCCTGTCAAGGCATTTACTGCCCCTGACACCATAGTAGATAGATAAGCGGTGAACCTTGTTCACTATGCAACCTGTGAACACACTGTTAGTGACCCCTTTGCCTATAAAAGGAGGCCCAAAGCTCATTTCTAGGGTTTGGACTTTTGGGGATTTAGACTCTTTGATCACCAGCTAATTACTGTAGCAAATAACCCTACAGTAAGCACACAATAAAAACACAGCAGGAGTAGGGTTTTACGCACCAAGCGGCCCAAACCTGGGTAAAACGACGTTGCCGGTGCTGATCGCTAGTTCCTCTCCTGGTGCCACCTCTCTCCCACCGCCGAACGATCAAGGTACCCTTAGAGCTTCCCATAGGTGTCGTTTTCCCGACACCCAAGTTCGGGCCACCTTGTGGTGTTAATCCCTACTCCTCCTTGGATAGATTGCTCAAGGTGGAGACAGGTACAAAGATGGGTTCTTGCCCTAATATAACACTCTGAGCCTCGGATCCCCCTGTACGGAGGTCGGGCCCCTCTTTTATACTAGACTTGGTCCTCTTCCCGAAAACACAATTGGCGGGAAGGGCACCCACAACGGCCATTTCAAAAGGGTACACGGTTGCGGCCCGTCCTGCCAAAAGTGGTCTTCGCCTACAAAGGCGCTTCTTCGTGACGCGCTGGTGGGCTTCGGGGCGACCTCCGTCCTGCCGAGGCCCCAGCCTTAGTTCGCTTGCACCCATCGGGATAACTTTGGGAGGTTGGTTTGGGGACTCGCAGCTGGCTTGGCTCCATTAACACCAAAGGAGAAAGGCATATCTCTTTGTGCCCACTGGCACCGACCCTAGTACCACGCAGCGAGGCTCACGTCCTCCACATGAGGAGGTTGGACCGCGCGACCCCGGTAGGTCGCCCTTGGTAAGTCCGCTCCTCGAGGGGGAGGATCGCGACGAGGTGGTTCCTCCCCACGAGCCTCGTGCGAAACATCCTCGGGAGAACCCCACGATCGGCCGCTCACGAGGAGGGGCCTTCATGAGGGCCGAATCCCCGGGCCACAATAAGGAGATCAAAAGGCCCGCAAAACGCAACGGGCCCTGGACCGCAGCTAGGCGGGCCTCGGGACCCCGATCCCAGAGCCCGATAGTAGCCCCCAACCCCGCAGCCTTTACGGCTCAGCAGTCTTGGGCGAGATGGTGTGGAATATCCCCGCATGTAGGCCAGGCCAGACGCGTGGTGTGCAACGGGGCATGGGGCGCCCTGCCTTTCCGCAGTGCTCTCGGTCCACCCCGGCTCGCATATAGCTGGCACGCGGGGTGGAATCGTCATTACTCACCTCTACGCAATTCCCACATTTCTGCATCTTCTCCCTCCGCGCATGGACATGCCACATCCAATCTCCAAGCAAGTCACCTTCTCGCCCCCTTCATGGCTCTGGATGGCAGATGGCGACCGCTGGCAAGAAGGGGAAAGTCGTGGCGTCTTTCGCGAGCGACGTCGTTGCCAGGCCTGCTCTCGTGCCTTCCCGCATATCGAAGGCGCAGGACCTGGGTCCGGTGCTCCTATTCGTGGCCGGAGAGACGGACAAGTTGGGAGCGACTACCGTCTGGTCGGGCTCAGTGGCACCAAGCAACTTGGTGAGGTCTACCTACCCCTTCTTCCTCCACAGCATTTACGATGGCCTGGTCCTCCCATTCTCCGACTTCTTCTACGCCATCCTTTCCCATTAGCAGATCCGGGCTCTACACCTTTAGCCCAATTCCATACTCCTTCTGGTCGTTTTGGCCTTTTACTATGAGGCCTTCATGGGCGTGAGGCCCTTGGTGGCGCTCTTCCGCCACTTCTTCAACCTGCGGTTCACCGCCCAGGGCTAGCGCTCCGCATGCGTCTCCTTTGTAGATGTCAGGGGGCACGGGCACCCACTTGAAGGCCGGGAAGAAGGCTCGGCACTACCGAAACTATTGGGTCTTCATGGACGCGCGCTAGGAGAGCTCGCTCCTGGCGACCCCCCTAAGCCCGCCCAAGCAAACCCCCCGATGGAGCCACAAGGATCTCACCGACCAGAGGGCAGGACCCGTCCTGGAGCGAATCACCTCCCTCGCGGAGGCGTGCCTGACAGGGGCGATGATTATCAAGGACTTCTTGGGGGCACCCCATCGTGCTCCTTGTGGGAATTCATCGTTGGTGGCGACCAAATATGCCTGCACGTCAGTGGCCTAATGCACGATGACCTAGATGGAGTCTTGGGGGCCCTTCTGTGTCCCTGTCCTGAGGATCTCCCTCAGTCACGCCGCCGCTATACGCCTCCAATGACATCAAGGAAATGGTCGTGGAGATGCCCGCCTTCAATGAATGGGGGCTCGTCGGGCTGCACAAGGACTCCCCCATCACGGTCTCGTCCTCGGGTGGGGACAACGGCGATCAGGAATCGGAGATGACGAAAGGGGAGGAAGATGACGGCCACATCCCGCCGCCCAACCTCCATCCATCGTTACGCAGGAGACCGGTGCTGCTGGGAACGAGTAGCGCTAGGCGATCCCCCTCAGACAGTGGCTCAGGAGACGGAGCGGGGCCGAGCTCAGCAACCACCGAGACGTTGGGGGCGAGAGCCCCCGATGATGGTGTTGCACCTCCCTCGACAGTGGTCGTGCCTCCCCTGGGGGCTCCTCACACTCCCAAGGAGGAGGGATATTGGGATGAGCTTGCCGGGAACTATCATCACGGGGTCACTCGGGTGAGTGGCTCGGCAGCTCTAGTGGGTCGCTGGGGCACAGGGCGAGCAGGCGAGCTCCCTGGCTCGTGCGCACTAGGCGAGCAGCAAGGACAGGCTGGCCTGGGTCCTGTTTCGGCGGGCTCGTCGGCACGGGAGTCAAGCACGGAGGTGCAGGTTTGGTAGGTGGTCCTCGGCAGCGGCTGGCGCGATGGGGTCCCGGGCTCGGCGTTCCTACGGGGAGCGATGTGGGTGCTCTAGCAGAGGAGCGAGGTTGTCGCTGGTTGGTTTGGATCTCGGAGGATCCCGAGGAGGGAGATGGGATAAGGGGTGGCGACAACGCTAATTCTTAGGCGAATGTGTGCCTTGCACCAGTATTTATATAGGTGGGTCCGGGTAGGGTCTATGTGGACCATTCGATATAGATCGGGCGTTCGAGACAATAAGTTAGGGAAGTCCAATTAAAAAACCGATGATGGTGTGGGGTATTAGGGGGTTGATCCGGACACAACGGCCGCGACCGTATATTTCGGGTTCAGGTAATCTATCGGATGCACGAGAGGGGTTTGTGCACTGTGTACAGGGGCTAGGCGGAGAACAGAGGGAAAACGGGCAGACCGACAACATGTTTTAATTATGAAAATTTTCTACTATTGACTGGTTATAGTGCCTCTATAGCTTTAATGATTGGGGTATCAAATGGCCTTCGAACGCGACGAAATTTGGGAGGCGGTCTACCTATAATAAAACAAGGCCGTGCGCCAACTTTCAACTCATTCCGAGGAAGTTTTACACACACTTTAAAAACAATATTTAATGATGCGGCGGGCAGGCGGGCGCGTGTGTGGTTGGTCTCGAAACGGTCGCCGATGAGAATGGAGAGAACCGACAACTAATAACGAATGGAAGTTTTGAAAAATGACGGCAACAGAGTGCCGATGCAATGCGGATGATGTGCATGATATGGTGACGAATGCGACAACCAAATATATCACACGAGGATAACGAAATAAAAAAGGGAACCTTCTGGAGCGTCGGTTTCGGGGTGTTACAGGGATGCAAGGGCACACAATAGCGAACACACCCTTGGCAGAACAAAATGGGAAAAAGACACCTATACTCGGGGAAATCACCCCTCCACAAGACAACATTGTCACATTACATGATGTCACCCCAATCTCATCAACTCCACCTCTAAACCACTTTGCGCCTCATAAATCAACTATGAACACACCACGGTTAGGCAGTTCTGTCCCATGCATGGGCACCTCCGAGACCCCTCCCACCACAAGGTCTTGCCCAGGCCCTAGCGTCCAAAAGAAAAAGGGAACACCGACACCAATGCAGTTGAGCAGAGCTCAAGCAATAAACTTGGCAATTCATACTCTCCGAAAAAAGCTACGTTTGGGGCCACTTGTGCATCAACAATTGATACGTCTCCGTCGTATCTACTTTTCCAAACTCTTTTGCCATTGTTTTGGACTCTAATTTGCATGATTTGAATGGAACTAACCCGGACTAACGTTGTTTTCAGTAGAATTGCCATGGTGTTGTTTTTGCGCAAAATAAAAGTTCTCGGAATGACCTGGAAATTTACGGGTATTTTTGTGGAATATATAAAAAATACGGGCGCAAGAATCAACCGGAGGGGTGGAGCTGAGAGCCCACAAGTCCACCAGCCCCCCCCCCCCCCGGGGGTCGTGCCTGGCAGGCTTGTGGGGCCCATGTTGCTCCACCCCCTCCAATCTCAGCTCTATTTAGTCCCTTTCGTCCGAAAAAAATAAAATAGAAGAGTTCATCGCGTTTTACGTTACGGAGGCGCCGCCACCTCCTGTTCTTCCTCTAGAGGGCAGATATGGAGTCCGTTCTGGGCTCCGGAGAGGGGAGATCGTCACCATCGTCATCACCAACCTTCCTTCATCGCCAATTCCATGATGCTCTTCACCGTTCGTGAGTAATCTCATTGTAGGCTTGTTGGACGGTGATGGGTTGGATGAGATCTATCATGTAATCGAGTTAGTTTTGACGGGGATTGATCCCTAGTATCCACTATGTTCTGAGATTGATGTTGCTACTACTTTGCCATGCTTAATGCTTGTCACTAGGGCCCGAGTGCCATGATTTCAGATCTTAACCTATTATGTTGTCGCCAATATATGTGTGTTCTTGATCCTATCTTGCAAGTTGTAGTCACCTAGTTTGTGTTATGACCCGGCAACCCCGGAGTGACAATAGCCGGAACCACTCCCGGAGATGACCATAGTATGAGGAGTTCATGTATTCACTAAGTGTTAATGCGTTGGTCCGGTTCTTTATTAAAAGGAGAGCCTTAATATCCCTTAGTTTCCATTAGGACCCCGCTGCCATGGGAGGGATGGACAATAGATGTCATGCAAGTTCTTTTCCCTAAGCACATATGACTACATACGAAATACATGCCTACATTACATTGACGAACTGGAGCTAGTTACATATCTCTCTGTGTTATAACTGTTGCATGATGAATAACATCCGACATAATCATCCATCACCGATCCAATTCCTACGAGTTTTTCCTACTGGTCCTTGCTACGTTACTTTGCTGCTACTGTTGTCACTGTTGCTAATATTAGTCTGTTGCTACTGTTGTTACTTTGTTGCTACTACTGTCACTTTGCTGCTACTGGTTACTGTTGCTACTGCTGCTATCATACTACCTTGCTACTGATACTTTGCTGTAGATACTAGATCTTTCAGGTGTGGTTGAATTGACAACTCAACTACTAATACTTGAGAATATTCTTTGGCTTCCCCTTGTGTCGAATCAGTAAATTTGGGTTGAATACTCTACCCTCGAAAACTGTTGCGATCCCCTATACTTCTGGGTTATCAAGACTATTTTCTGGCGCTGTTGCCGGGGAGGCATAGCTATATTCTCCGAGTCACTTGGGATTTACGTCTGCTGATCACTATGAGGAATCCGAAACATCCAAGAACTAAAGTCTTGCCCTAAACTACGAGGACAGGTAAGGAACTGCCATCTAGCTCTGCACTTGATTCACCTTCAGTTATGAGTAAGTTTTCGACACCACCTCCTGCTAGAAATCTTTATATGTCGCGTGTGCTTGATGATGCTACTTATGCTGCCCATGATGCTTAAGATGATGCTATGCTTGATACTGCTTTGCCACTAGGTGCATTCCTTGATGCAGAAATTGCTAGAGTTGCTGCTAGATGTGATTATACTTCTGAAACTGCTGAGACTATTGAAGTACAACCTGCTATTTTGCCTGTTAGAACTAGCTCTCCTAGATATGAATTGCCTAATATGCCTGAGGGTTATGTTATGGAAGGAGAGATAACTGAGGACTTTCTTGCTTGTAAGGATAGCTATGATGTTGAGAAATTACTGCGCAAGTGGAAAGAAAAATCTCCGAACGCTAGGATGAAATACGACCCGAAGTTTGCTACTTCGCCTATCTTTGTGACTGATAAGGATTATGAATTCTCTATCGACCCTGAGTTAACCACTTTGGTCGAATCTGATCCTTTTCACGGTTATGAGTCTGAAACGGTTGTACCCCATCTTACCAAACTGCACGATATAGCCACCCTATTCACTAGTGAGGAAAAGATCTGCCACTACTATATCCTTAAGCAGCTTCCTTTCTCGCTAAAGGATGATGCTAATACTTGGTTCACTTCTCTTGCTCCTGGGTGTGTGTGTAGCCCCCAGGATATGATCTACTACTTCTCTGAGAAATATTTCCCTGCCCATAAGAAGCAAGCTGCCTTGCAGGAAATATACAACTTTGTGCAAGTTGAACAAGAGAGTCTCCCACAAGCTTGGGGAGGCTCATCCAGCTACTGAATGATTTGCCTGATCACCCTCTTGAGAAGAATGAAATACTTGATATCTTCTATAATGCACTTACCGATGCTTCTAAGGACCACCTAGATAGTTGTGATGGTTGTGTTTTTAGGGAACGAACCGCAGAACAAGTTGAGATCCTATTGAATAATATCTTGTGCAATGAGAATGCTTGGACTATTCCCGAACCACCTCCGAAGCCAACTCCAAAGAAAAGAGGTATTCTATTCCTCAGTCCTGAAGATATGCAAGAAGCTAAGAAATCTATGGAAGATAAAGGCATTAAATCTGAAGATGTCAAAAATCTACCACCTATCGAAGAGATCCATGGTCTTGATAACCCGATACAGGTAGTAGAGGTAAATTCTCTTCCTAGATTCAATGAGAGTGATATTCCTTTTGATAAACCTGCTAGCTTATGCCTGGATGAATTTGATAACTCTGTTGCCAAAGAACAAAGTTTCAATATTATGTTAGCAGACAATTGGAACAGAATGCTCATATGCTTAGTCATTTAAGTGCTTGTCTGGACAGAAACGTCAATGATCTTAATCTCTTGATTAAACATGCCTATATGGTTACTACTCAGGTAGAACAAGTACTTAAGCTCAGAATGACTTCCTCAATGAGTTGAATGACAATTCTGTTAGAGTCGTCACTAGAGGCGGTAGAATGACCCAGGAACCTTTGTATCCTGAGGGTCATCCTAAGAGGACTGAACAAGATTCTCAAGGAGTTAGCACTGATGCACCTAGTCATGCTAGAAAGAAGAAGAAAGATGATAGGAACTTGCACGCTAGCGACCCTGTTGCTGTTACACCTGAGAGTCCAAACGATGTCTCTGTTTCTGATGCCGAAACACAATCTAGTGATGAACATGAGCCTAATGATAATATCGATAGTGATGTTCATATTGATGCTCAACCTAGCAATGAAAAGGATGTGGAGATTGAACATGTTGATCTTGATAACCCACAGCCTAAGAATAAGAGATACGATAAGAATGACTTCGCTGCTAGGAAGCATGGTAAAGAAAGGGAACCATGGGTTTAGAAACCCATGCCCTTTCCTCCCAAACCATTCAAGAAAAAGGATGATGAAGATTTTGAGCGCTTTGTTGAAATGATTAGACATGTCTTTCTGTAAATTTGTTTGATAGATATGCTCAAAATGTCTCTGTATGCTAAGTACATGAAGGATATTGTTACTAATAAGAGGAGGATACCTGAGGTTGAGATTTCCACCATGCTTGCTAATTACACCTTCAAGGGTGGAACTCCTAAGAAACTAGGTGATCCCGGAGTGCCCACTATACCTTGCTCCATTAAAGGCAACTACGTTAGAACTGTTTTATGCGACCTTGGAGCTGGTGTTAGTGTTATGCCTCTCTCTCTTTATCGTAGACTTAAACTGGATAAGTTGACATCCACTGAAATCTCTGTGCAAATGGCCGATAAATCGACTGCTTTCCCTATCGGCATTTACGAGGATGTGCCTGTTGTGGTTGCTAACGTCACTATCTTAACGGACTTTGTTATTCTGGATATTCCGGGGGATGATGCCATGGTGGTCATCCTTGTAAGACCCTTTTTAAACAGTGGAGGGGCTGTTATAGATTGCAACAAAGGCAATGTCACTTTCCATGTCGACGGTAATGAGCATACGGTGCACTTTCTGAAGAAACAATATCGAGTACATTGCATCAATGTTATCAAGAAAACTTCATCGATTCTTGTTGGGAGCTTTGAATGCCCTATACCTCCTGTCAAGATGAAGTATGATTTGCTTGTTGGGGATATGCACATCCTCATTGAGGTAACCTAGTGACTATTAGAAAATTCTCCGTTTTCTTTTGCGATTCGAAAAAGTTTGTCAAGGAGACTTGATCAACCTCATTGACGGATTTCTTTCGATGACCATCAGATGGATGAATTGAGGAGTCACAAACCTCTGTTCCAAGCTTTCACCTTTGGTTGCTTAGAAGAAAAATGATAGATTTAGTTTAGTTTTCCCTGTTTTCTAGTTTTAGCGTCCCATAGAAAAGTACACCGAAAATAAAAGTTCTCCGAATGTCCTGAAAATCAAGTATGATTTTTTATGGAATTTTTGAAAAATACTGAGACGGAGAGCTAGTCAGGGGGCTGCACCAGTGGGCCACAAGCCCTGGAGGTGCGGGCACCCCCCTGGCCGTGCCTACCAGGCTTGTGGGGCCCCCGTGCACCCCCTCCACTTATTCTACCTCCCATCTGCTTCACCTACCTCCAGAAAAAAATTGTTTCGCAGCTCAAACCCGTGTTCTTGCTCTTCTTGCTGGGATTTTCGATCTCCTTGTGCAAAGCTCCATTCACCAAGCTGTTTTGGGGAAATTGCTCCTTGGTAAGTGACTCCTCCATTGGTCCAATTAGTTTTTGCTCTAGTGCCTTATTCGTTGAGTATTTTTTCTGCCTTGGTGACCCTGTTCTTGAGCCTTGCATGCTAATTTTAGCTGGTCCCAAGTAGTTTTGATGCGTGATATGGCCTCTAGGCACTTGTAGGAGTAGTTTCTATGAGTTTCGTTGAGCCTTGTTTACTTTTCCTTAGAGTCACTAAAAATTTCAGAAATTTTTAGAGATAGAAAAGGGAAAAGATGAGAACCCAAGTATCCGGTCCCTCGAATTGTAGAAGTTCGAGCGTGCGAGTGGCCAAGCGACGTGTTCTTACGCGCCGCCGGACATTATGAGGACTTTTATTACGTGGTGGAGAACGCAAGCCTTACCGCCTTCATTGAAGATAAGTGTCTGCAATACCTCCTCCTCACTAATATTTCCGTGCAAAGCTTTAACTTCTATCCAAGGAAGAATCCTCCTATGGTTGAGTTCAAGTTATATGATATCCCCCAGCGCATGTCACTTCAGGATTTTTGCAATGTCTGCAAATTACCTTATGTTGGGGATATTCATGAACCTCGTCCACGGGACTTGGAGGCTTTCATCGATACTATTGTTCTAGGAGACGAGAGAGGAGTTTCTTGCGCTAGAGCTGCTAGCATACATTTTCCCGTGCTTCGGTACTTCTCATTATTCGTGGGAAAATGTTTGATTGGCCATGGGAAAGCTGGGTCCCTTAGCTTCCCAGATCTTGCCGTCTTGCACGAAGCCCTTTATAATGATAAAACTTATAGCTTGGGCGCTATAGTAGCTCAACGGTTGAACACGAACCATTCTAAAGGCGTTGTCTATGGAGGTATTTATGCTACTCATCTTGCTAGACATTTTGAGATACCTATTAGACTGGACGAGGAAGAAGAGATTCTTCTTCCTGAGATATATCTAGATTACGATAACATGGTCCGCCATGCCTTTCTTGATAGAGATATAAATAGAAGGATGATTTATAACCTGGTATTTAGTCAGGGTACTCGTAAGACTATTACTTAGCCTCATCCTTCTTTGTTCATTCTTCATACAGGCAGGTACATTATTATGGCCTTGGACATCTACGCATATTGGGTCATAGCCCAACCACAGGTGCCCGTGGCCGAGCTACCAGTCGAGTACCAGACGCCAGTTTATCAGTGGGAGCCAGAGGAGCTCACACAGCATTGGCATCCCCAGTCCACTCCGGAGTACCCCGGAGACGGTTATTTCCCTCCTTGGGAGTAGACCAACTTAGGCCAAAAGCCTAAGCTGGGGGAGTACGTGTTTCTCACCGACTTTATATTCTTACTCACAGTTTCACTTTGTTAGTCGGTGTTCACACTTTGCCACTAGATCATCCATGCTAGTTTATTTCTTTTTCTCATTTTCTTCTCGTGTGTTTGTCTAGTTTAAGAAAACCCAAAAAGATTTTCCGTTCTTATTTTGCTTGTTGAGAGCTTTCCCGTGTAAATAGTTTTCTTTTTCTTTGGGTCAAGGTAGAAGACCATGGTTACAATGTTTAGTGGCTCTCGCATGCATATCTGTTTATCTGTCAAAGAGCCATATTACTTTGTCTTCTCCGGTGTGTTTGCTTGCAGATTCCAGCTTAGTCCAATGCACGAGCACTCTTATTATTGTTCACATCATTCGGTCGTGCAAGTGAAAGGCAATAATGACGATATATGATGAAGTGACTGAGCTTGGAAAAGCTGGTATGAACTCGATCTATTTTGTTTTTGTAAATATGACTAGCTCATCGTTCCTGATTTAGCTTTCTTGCGAGAGAAACATGTTTGCAATGACAACTTACAGATCATAGTTTTTGATGCCATGCTTAATTAGCTGGGAGCTTATAATGGTTTACCTTGGATGCCAACATGAATCTTGAGATGATTATGATGTAGTATGATAGGATTGTATCCTCCTTTGAATGATTCAAGTGGCTTGACTTGGCACATGTTTACGCATGTAGTTGAAACAAAATCAACATAGCCTCTATGATGTTCATGTTCATGGTGATTTATGGCCTACTCATGCTTGCACTCAATGTTGGTTAATCTCAATGCATTTTGATGATTGTTGTCGCTCTCTAGTTGGTCGCTTCCCAGTCTTTTGCTAGCCTTCACTTGTACTAAGCGGGAATACTGCTTGTGCATCCACTTACATAAACCCAAAGTTGTTCCAGATGAGTCCACCATACCTACCTATATGCCGTATCTACATGTCGTTCCAAGTAAATTTGCATGTGCCACTCTCTAAACCTTCAAGAAATAATCTGTTTTGCATGCCCGAACCGCTCATATGGTGACAAGGGGCTATCAGTATCTTCCATGCTAGGCGTGCTATCCTCGATATGTGTTTATTCACTATCATTCACGAGAAAGGAGCCAGTAATTGGAATGCCCAGTTCCATGCTCAAATCGAAAAGGTAATTGCAAACAAAACTCCCCCTGGATTGTTGTTGGTATGGATGGCACCCTAGTATTCGGCTAGTCGTGGAGTGTGATTGATCGGTGGTGGGGGAGTCAAAACTTTACTTTTCTGTTTGGGAACCGCCTATAGCATGTGTAGCGTGGAAGATCGTGAGAACTCTTGGTCATTGCGTTGACAATGAAAGCATGCCACCCAAAATTATTATCTTTGTTTCAAAGCTTGAACTCTGGCACCTCTGCAAATCAATGCTTCCCCCTGCGAAGGGCCTATCTATTTATGTTCCTGTTGAGTCATCCTCTTCTTACAAAAGCACCAATTAGAGAGCACCTCTGTCATTTTTATGCTTTGCTTTTGACTAATATTGAGTATGACTGTGACTGGATCTTCTTTGCCATTAATTACAATGTTTAGTCAGCCCTTGGTCTTTGAAGGTGCCCTGCATTTATGTTTTGCGGTCTCAGAAAGAGCTAGCCAGATACCATCTGTTCGTACTAATTCATGATTGTTTTGATTGAAGTGATGACGTTTGAAACTTGTTATTATTGCTCGCTAGTTGACTATGCCATTGATATGACTTTACCGTGAGACCTAGATGTCATTTGCTTATGTGGTTTGCTTGTGATCTTGCTGAAATTCTGGATATGAGTTAGACATAGTTGCAACAACAAGATCAAACAGAGTTCGTAAAAGTTTTTCTTTTGTCTCTTTCAGTTTGTCAACTGAATTGCTTGAGGACAAGCAAGGTTTTAAGCTTGGGGGAGTTGATACGTCTCCGTCGTATCTACTTTTCCAAACTATTTTGCCCTTGTTTTGGACTCTAATTTGCATGATTTGAAAGGAACTAACCCAGACTAACGTTGTTTTCAGCAGAATTGCCATGGTGTTGTTTTTACGCAGAAATAGAAGTTCTCGGAATGACCTGGAAATTTATGGTGATTTTTTGTGGAATATATAAAAAATGTTGGCGCAAGAATCAATCGGAGGGGTGGAGCTGAGAGCCCACAAGCCCACTAGGCATGCCCCCCCTGGCCGCGCCTGGTAGGCTTGTGGGGCCCACGTTGCTCCACTGCCTCCAATCTTAGCTCTATTTAGTCCCTTTCGTCTCGAAAAAACTAAAAGAGAAGAGTTCATCGTGCTTTACAATACGGAGGCGCCGCCACCTCCTGTTCTTCTTCTGGAGGGCAGATCTGGAGTCCGTTCCGGGCTCCAGAGAGGGGAGATCGTCGCCATCGTCATCACCAACCTTCCTTCATCGCCAATTCCATCATGCTCTTCACCATTCGTGAGTAATCTCATCGTAGGCTTGCTGGATGGTGATGGTTTGGATGAGATCTATCATGTAATCGAGTTAGTTTTGACAGGGATTGATCCCTAGTATCCACTATGTTCTGAGATTGATGTTGCTACTACTTTGCCATGCTTAATTCTTGTCACTAGGGCCCGAGTGCTATGATTTCAGATCGGAACTTATTATGTTGTCGCCAATATATGTGTGCTCCTGATCCTATCTTGCAAGTTGTAGTCACCTACTATGTGTTATGACCCGGCAACCCCGGAGTGACAATAGCCGGAACCACTCCCGGAGATGACCATAGTATGAGGAGTTCATGGATTCACTAAGTGTTAATGCGTTGGTCTGGTTCTTTATTAAAAGGAGAACCTTAATATCCCGTAGTTTCCATTAGGACCCCGCTGCCACGGGAGGGATGGATAATAGATGTCATGCGAGTTCTTTTCCCTAAGCACGTATGACTACATACGGAATTCATGCCTACATTACATTGACGAACTGGAGCTAGTTAAATATCTCTCCGTGTTAAAACTGTTGCATGATGAATAACATCCGGCATAATCATCCATCACCGATCCTATGCCTACGAGTTTTTCCTACTGGTCCTTCCTACGTTACTTTGCTCCTACTAGTGTCACTGCTGCTACTGTTACTCTGTTGCTACTGTTGTTACTTTGTTGCTACTGTTGTCACTTTGCTGCTACTGGTTACTGTTGCTACTGTTTCTATCATACTACCTTGCTAGTGATACTTTGCTACAGATACTAAATCTTTCAGGTGTGGTTGAATTTACAACTCAGCTGCTAATACTTGAGAATATTCTTTCGCTTCTCCTTGTGTCGAATCAATAAATTTGGGTTGAATACTCTACCCTCGAAAACTGTTGCGATCCCCTATACTTCTGGGTTATCAACAATCAATGCAGAGGGCAGAAGGAGGGTCATCAAAATCAGGGTCCACACCAATGTGCTTCAACAACCAGCAGGTGAAACGGATTGTCCATCTTTCGACTTGAACATGAGCTTCCATGAAGACGAGCGCCCAAACAGAGGCAACTCAACATACATTAAGCTGTGCAATTTAGAGGCTTCCATGACACAAAGCGAAGATGATTGGGGGATGGACCCAGAAGAGGTGCGGAAAGTGTGTTATGCGGCAGAAAAGGAATTTGCGAAGAAGAAAGAGAAAGAAAGGTTAGAAATGGGGCAAAACCAAAAGAACCAGGTAGAAATCATTGATCTTGACGCAGTAACACCAACCGGGGCAAGTACAATAGTACTAGAGGCAACTAGTTCACTAAAGACCCGAGCTGCTTTTGCACATGAGCGAAGAGTTGTTAGGGCACCAGCACAACTCAATTCTCCATACATCGACCCTTATGACACTGATCCTTTCCACTACCCCAAGGAAGTTGTCAACATCTATGATGTCGTTTGTCAGCACGGCGCACCAAAAACTAGGAGGAGGACAACACATGAGGACCAAAGGCAAGGAAATCCTTTTTCCCTCCTCTCATTTTTTTTGCTTTTTTGTTTCACCCATGAGCTAACTTCCCCCCCCCCCTCTTTTCTACCTTCTATGACACCTTTTTCTGAACACAACAAACCAATTATAAACTACAATAAGTTATTCATCACCTGCAAAGAACTTCCAAACTCCATGGCACGAGGACAAAAGATGGACAATGTAGTGGCTAAGGTCACTCTCATAGCACTGAGGGATCCAGGTTTGAGTCCAACAAAGAGAATAATGCCCCTACGAGTAACTATAAGTTTCCTTTTCAATTTTTCTCATTTTATTTTTCACTTTTTCACATTTCCTTTTTTATGTTGGGTCTAACCATGTTGCTTTCTTATTACACCCACAACAACAAACTAATATTTGTCCACTCATTTTCTTCCACATGTGGAATAAGACATACTTCGAGAAAAGTAGTTTCATAAGGGGCGACATACACAAACATTTCAAATAAAATTACTATGAGGTTAAGTCGGTGCGAATTAGTAAGTGCAAAAGCACGCACAATGACTTCTCTTTTTCTTGTTTCTGTATTTTTTTGTGTTTTTTTTCGTGCCCCAAAACTTGTGTGTGTCTAACCCCCACTAACACTCTCCACACAACCAAATTTCCTTCCCAACACTTAAGATACTTGACTAGACAAGGAGTATCAAAAGGAGACATGACACTATTAGGAAATGGTACTCAACATCAAGGACAAGCAATTCGAGGTTCTTGATTCAGAAAGGACATTGAAGAATGAGGCACTTCTAACAATAGTTGACAAAATTATGGAGGGCATCAAGACAAATTGGGATAAACAGTACAACACCTCAAGCGTGCAAGTCAGAGATAGGAAACTTCACGAAATCAGGTGCACACAGCAGGATAACAAGCAAGCCCGAACATCACACATGATTTTTTTATATTTCAAGCGCCCAAAGTACAATGTAGATTAATTTTTGGTTCGGACTAGATCGCCTCTCAAGGCACACCTCCTTCAGTGAACTAGGTCACCGCCAAAGGCACGCCAAACAAGTTGAACACATCACGACCCCCCTCTGTACCGATTGACTCAAAAACACAACTCCCCTTGCACGGCGACCTAGGCCGCCACTCCACACGTTCCAAGTCGTCCAACACCCAGTCAACAGACCATATGCCAGACCATACCAAGGGTAAGTAGGCACAAACTCTCCTCGCACGTCGACCTAGGTTGTCGATCCACACGTGCCAAGTTGCCCAACACCTGGCCGCAGGACTACCCACAGAACCGTCTTAGGGGGTGGGTACGAAGGCTCAAACTCACCTCGCACAACGAACCGGGTCGCCGCTCCGCACGCGCCAACTCGCCCAACACACGGTCGCGGGGCCCCACCATCCAAACCGACTTACGGGGCTGGGCAGGTCGGCACAAACTCGCCTCGCACGGCGAACCAGGCCGTCACTCCACACACACCAAGTCGTCCAACACCTAGTCGGGGGACCCACCCTTCGGACTGGCTCGGGGGGGATAGGCACAAACTCGGCTTGAATGGCGACCCAGCTTGTCGCTCCACACGCGCCAAGTCGCCCAACACCTGGTCACGGGACCACCTGCTCGTTCGACTCGGGGGGCAAGTAGGCAGAAACTCGCCTCGCACGGCGAGCCATGTCCCCGCTCCACATAAAGACAAACCGCCTAACACCAAGTCGCGGGGACCCACCCTCTGGTCTAGCTCGGGGGGGAGGGGGACTAGTAGGCACAAACTCGCCTTGCACGACAACCTAGGTCGTCGCTCCAAACGTGCCAAGTCGCCCAACACCTAGTAGTGGGGACCCACACTTCGGCAGCTCGGGGGGAGGCAAGTAGGAGCAAACTTGCCTCGCACGGTGACCAAGGTCGCCACTCCACACGTGCCAAGTCACCCAACACCCGGTTGCGGGGACCCACCCTCTGTACCGGCTTGCGGGGTGAAAGTAGGCACAAACTCGCCTCGCATGGTGAGCAAGGTCACCGCTCCACTCGCGCCAAGTCATCCAACACCCGGTCGCAGGGACCCACCCTTCGGACCGGCTCAGGGGGTGCAAGTAGGCACGAACTTGCCTCACTCGACGACCTATGTCGCCGCTCTACACGCGCCAAGTCGGCCAACACCCAGTCATGGTACTACCCGCGGACCGTCTCGGGGGGGGCTAGTAGGCAGAAACTTGCCTTGCACGGCGAGCCAGGTTGGCGCTCCACACGCTCCAAGTCACCCAACATCTAGTCACAGGGACCCACCCTCCGGACTGGCTCGGGCAAGGGGCAAGTAGGCACAAACTTGCCTCGCATGGCAACCTAGGTTGCCTCTCCACGCATGCCAAATCATCCAACACATGGTCACGGGACCACCCGCCGAACCGGCTCGGGGGGAGGGGGTACGAAGGCAAAAACTCGCCTCGCACGACGAACCATGTCGCTTCTCCACACGCTCCAAGTTTCCCAACATGCGTTCTCGGGGCCCCACCCTCAAGACCAAATCGAGGGGGAGTAGGCACAAACTTGCCTTGCACGGCAAGCCAGGTCGCCGCTGCACATGCACCAAGTCGCCCAACACCCTATCAGGCTCATGTTCCACTGGCCATACATATGTGTTTTTTGTGTTACCTCTATTTTTTTGTTAGTCTCTTAAATGTACAATGGGCCATTTTTTCCTATGCATAAAGTGATTGGGAGTGGAATACATTTTGTCTTGCATTTTTCAGCTCTTAAATAGCACTATATTTCTGTATCCTTTCTGTGTCTTAGGCACACTAACGAAAACAACAAATTGTTCTTTTTTGTCCAAAAATGGGTATGACCGCAACATCTATATGCCACACAATATTGACCAGTGGAACGGAACCCGAGTCTTGGAGTATGAACCAAAATACATAAGAAACATGAGGATGATACTAACATAAAAATTGTCAGAAGTGAGCATAACGTCGTCAATTGGGAAAAGATGTTCAACATCAAGAAGGTTAAAATATATGAATCCAAGTAACATAACCAACTTAATATTGTTTTCGGCTAATAAATTACAATGTCATTCTCAATTCATAAAAATGTCTCAAACACTTAGAGAACATAAAATACATTGTATTTTTCTTTAGCATAGATTAAACACTTGATTTTTCAGAGCCACTATATTTTTTCCATTCATATGATTTATCTTGTTGTTGCTTGTTCGAGTTAAGCACTTTGGTTAAGACCAGCTGTGCAAGTAGCACAATTGTGCTCTGACCCCTTGCAGTACCCGCATTTTGTCTTCCTCTTCGGATGCAACTCAATGCCATAGTAGTACCTTTTATCTCTCTTGCATCCCTTAGTAGACGATTTTGGTGGGTTACACAAAGCATCAACTTTAGGATGTCTAGTATAAGATTATGTGGGGCGGACTGGGCCAGTGGCTTGGTTGGCGGCGCTGGCTTATTCTTCTTATTCCTCGATTTGTAAAGTTGATTTAGTTCAGTCTCCAATGCGCACCCATAGAACTTGCACAAAGATGCTCCTGCATCAGACTTACTTCCCAATTTAGAGATTTTGCCAAACATAGTATTCACGAAACATGCCTTATTTGTGCAAATACTCTTGAGGCATGGAATGAGGGACTTGCATGTCGGGGGGCAAATAAGAAAGAATTGCATTATGTGTCCATCTAGTCAGTATGCACCACTCATGGATCTCATCAACACCAAGGTGGGTAAACACTTTCATTATGTGGACGTAAAGGAGCCCATCCGTGTAGAACTTGGAACACTCACGCCCATATTCTTGATGCTCAATCAGTGTGGTCACTGTCATGGGTATAAACCTGACAGTAGAGGTGTAGGGTACGAATGGAGAGGGCGGAGTCCTAGCTACGACAAGATTGTACGCAAGATGTATGAGTTCAAGCCCCTCTCTTGGAGGTAATAGCCCTACGTCTCAGGTGCTCAGGAGCTCTTGTGGAGTGGTTTTTATGTAATACAGGGGGTGCGAACCCTTGTGCCAGAGGGGAGGGGTAGCTTATATAGAGGGCGCCACCTCTCATCAATACCTCAGCATCTAAGGGCTCGATCAATATGAGATAAAGATATACGTTACTGATAATGTAAGTGGGTAATAAATGCTACTAAAGACCATTGGTTGAACGTGTGTCCGTTGGCAGTCGTGGGTGACTTCTGATCTTCAGTACGGACTGGAATCTTTCCAAGTGCCTTTGGGTTGTCGAGTGGATGTAAATTTAATCTGAGTGAATTTTAAATACCATCTTCATCTAGTCGGAGTCTTCTATCTGGCCTTTGTCCTAATAATGAGGTGCCCTTGGGTAGGACATATAGGTCAGGTCTATGACCCTACCCTAGGTACATATCCCCATCATTAGCCCCCGAATGGATCGGGGTTCATGTGAGGAAGGGGTCGACGTGAGTTCTTGTCGAGTCGCTCCAATCTTGGTCCTTTTCCTGAGATAGACAAAACATTGGGTCGACTGAAATCTTCGTCATTCGCCTTGATCGATTCTATTCTGAAGTTTGCCCGAGTAGTTTCGGATGCCTGGGCTACCTCCGAGTGACTACGGGTATCTTTTGATATGACTGATCACTATGGCAGGTCCGGATCTTCCAGGATTCGAAATTTTGATTTCCACGTGCCTCGCGGTGATGACGCAACTGTCAGGCAAGGTGAACAACGGCACCTCGATTATTGCACCGTCATCATCGCCACGCGTCACGTCTCCACTGATAGAGGGATACGTCGAGATTTGGAGGTCCCACTAGTCGGTGACCCAGTCGGTTGCTTATATAAATGTAACCGTGACTAGGGTTACAGTTGTGCCTTGATCTTTCATTGATCTTCTTCCTCCTTAGCTTCGCCAGACTTGCTGAATGTTCTCCTCGCCACCGCAGCCATGACGAAATCCAAGACCTCCAAGCTCGAGCGTGCCAAGAAGTGCGGCAAGGCGAAGAAACCCGGTCGGATCGCATTGCCACCGGGGTGGATACACGGGGATTTTCTCCCATCCAGTTTGACGAGGGAAGATGTTTTGGATCTCGTGGAACACGGGATGGTGGCGGAGAAATCTCGGAGACTGCCCGAGGGGGAGCTTGAGCCCGCACCTCGTGAGGGGGAACGGGTCCTCCTCACCACTCATGTCGAGCGAGGTTTCTCTCTTCCTCCACATCCTTTCTTTCGTGGTTACCTCTTCTATTTCGGGATACAGCTCCATCATGTGCCTCCTAATATTGTCGCATACATATATGCATTCATCACCTTGTGTGAGTGCTTCTTGGGTTGCCCCCTGCTGGGGAACTTGCATGGGAAACAAAAAATTCCTACGCACACGAAGACCTATTATGGTGATGATCATCTACGAGGGGGAGATCGTATCCACATACCCTTGTAGATCGCTAAGTGGAAGCATTAATAAATGTGGTTGATGTAGTGGTACATCTTCATGGTCCGTCCCACGAACCATCCCACGGTCCGTCCCACAAACCGTCTCACGATCCGTCCCATGATCCGTCTCGATCAAGTGTCGAACGGAAGGCACCTCCGCGTTCCGCACACGTACAACTCGATGAAGATCTCCGCCTTCTTGATCCAGCAAGAGGGGGCGGAGAGGTAGATGAGTTCTCCAGCATGGCGGCGTGGTGGTGGTGGTGGTGCTATTCCAGCAGGGCTTCGCCTAAGCACCGCTGAAACTAGAGGAGAAACACATCTAGAGAGAGAGGGCAGCACGTGGCTATTTTCTGTTGTTTCTAAAACTCTCAAAACCCTTAGTATATATAGGAGGAGAGGGGGAGAGGGATGTGCCTTAGGGCTGCCTACTCTTCCCTTGCGCATGGGAGAGAGGAGGGGTCCTACTCCAATCCTATTTGGAGTAGGATTCCTCCTTCCCACTTGGAAACTCTTTCCACCTTGTGTTTTTTCCTTCTCAAACCTTATGGGCCTTAGTGGGAACTTATTCCAGCCCACTAGGGGTTGGTTTATCTCTTCCCATAGCCCATGAGGCCCCTTGGGGTGTGACACCCCTCCCGATGGTCCCCGGCACCCCTCCCGGCACTCCCGATACACGACCGATGAGCTCGAAACTTTTCCGGTGACCAAAACAGGACTTCCTATATATCAATCATTACCTCCGGACCATTCTGGAGCTCCTTGTGACGTCCGGGATCTCATCCGGGACACCGAACAACCTTCGGTCATTAACACCTATAACTCAACTATACCGAAACATCACCGAACCTTAAGTGTGCAGACCCTGCGGGTTTGAGAACTATGCATACATGACCTGAGACACTCTCCGGTCAATAACCAATAGCGGGACCTGGATGGCCATATTGGCTCCCACATATTCTACGAAGATCTCTATCGGTTGAACCTCTATGTCAAGGATTCAGTTAATCACGTATTTTGTTCCCTTTGTCCTTCGGTATGTTACTTGCCCGAGATTCAATCGTCGGTATCTCCATACCTAGTTCAATATCGTTACCGGCAAGTCTCTTTACTCGTTCCGTAATATAAGATCCTGTAACTAACTCCTTAGTCACATTGCTTGCAAGGCTTGCTGTGATGTTGTTTACCGAGTGGGCCCCGAGATACCTCTCCGTTACATGGAGTGACAAATCCTAGTCTTGATCCATGCCAACCCAACAAACACCTTTGGAGATACAGTAGAGTACCTTTATAGTCACCCAGTTACGTTGCGACGTTTGATAACCCACAAGGTATTCCTCCGGTGTCCGGGAGTTGCATGATCTCATGGTCATAGGAACAGATACATTGACATGTAGAAAATAGTTGCAATAAACTGACATGGTCATGCGCTACGTTTATAGTTTGGGTGTTATCCATCACATCATTCTCCTAATGATGTGATCCCGTTATCAAGTGACAACACTTGTCTATGGTTAGGAAACCTTAACCATCTTTGATCAACGAGCTAGTCAACTAGAGGCTTACTAGGGACAGTGTTTTGTCTATGTATCCACACATGTATTTGTGTTTCCAATCAATATAATTATAGCATGGATAATAAACAATTATCATGAACAAATAAATATAATAATAACTAATTTATTATTGCCTGTAGGGCATATTTCCAACAGTCTGCCACTTGAACTAGAGTCAATAATCTAGTTCACATCACTATGTGATTTTAACGAATCCAACACCCATACAGTTCTGGGGTTTGATCACGTCTTGCTTGTGAGAGAGGTTTTAGTCAACGAAACTCTATGTTATCCTGTAGATGCTGCTACTACGTGCCATTTGGAACTATTCCAAATGACTGCTCCACTATACGAATCCGCTTTACTCCTTAGAGTTATTCGGATTAGTGTCAAAGCTTGCATCGATGTAACCCTTTACGACGAACTCTTTAATCACCTCCATAATCGAGAAAATTCCTTAGTCCATTCGTTACTAAGAATAACTTTGACCATTGTTCAGTGATTCAATCCTGGATCACTCTTTGTACCCCTTGACAGACTTGTGGCAAGGCACACATCAGGTGCGGTACACATCATGGCATACTTTAGAGCCTACAGCTAAGCCATAGGGGAGGACCTTCATCCTTTCTCTTTCTTCTGCCATGGTCGGGCTTTGAGTCTTACTCAAATTCACACCTTACAACACAGCCAAGAACTCCTTCTTTGCTGATCTATTTTGAACTCCTTCAATAACTTGTCAAGGCATGCATTTCATTGAAAGTTCTATTTAGCGTTTTGATCTATCTCTATAGATCTTCATGCTCAATGTTAAAGTAGCTCTATCCAGGTTTTCCTTTGAAAAACTTCTTTCAAACAACCCTTTATGCTTTCTAGAAATTCTACAATACTTCCGATCAACAATATGTCAACCACATATACTTATCAGAAATTCTATAGTGCTCCCACTCACTTCTTTGGAGATACAAGTTTATCATAAACCTTGTATAAACCCAAAAGCTTTGATCATCTCATCAAAGAGTATATTCCAACTCCGAGATGCTTGCACTAGTCCCTAGAAGGGTCACTGGAGCTTGCATACTTGTTAGCATCCTTAGGATCCACAAAACCTTCTAGTTGTATCACATACAACCTTTCCTCAAGGAAACCGTCGAGGAAACAATGTTTGGACATCCTATGTTCAATATTTCATAAATAATGCAGCAACTACTAACATAATTCCAACAGACTTTTAGCATTGCTACGAGTGAGAAAGTCTCATCATAGTCAACTCTTTGAACTTGTCGGAAACATCTTTGCGACAAGTCGAGCTTTTCTTAATGGTGACTTTTCACCATCATCGTCTGTCTTCCTTTTAAAGATCCATCTATACTTAATAGTCTTACGACCATCAAGTAGTTCTTCCAAAGTCTACACTTTGTTTTTATACACGGATCCTCTCTCGGATTTCATGGCCTTCAGCCATTTACCGGAATCCGGGCCCACCATCGCTTCTCCATAGCTCGTAGGTTCATTGTTGTTCAACAACATGACCTCCAAGACAGGGTTACCGTACCACTCTGTAGCAGTACGTGACCTATGAGGTTTGTAGTAACTAGATCTGAAGCTTAATGTTCACTATCATCAGTTTCCACTTCAATTGCCGTAGGCTCCACAGGAACAACTTCTTGCGCCCTGCTACACACTGGTTGAAGTGACGGTTCAATAACCTCATAAATTTTCAACACCCTCCCACTCAATTCTTTTGAGAGAAACTTTTCCTCAAGAAAGAACCCGTTTCTAGAAACAAACACTTTGCTTCTGGATCTCAGATAGGAGGTATACCCAACTGTTTTGGGTCTCCTATGAAGATGCATTTATCCGCTTTGGGTTCGAGCTTATCATGCTGAAACTTTTCCACATAAGCATCGCAGACCCAAAATTTTAAGAAACGGCGGCTTAGGTTTCTCCAAACCATAGTTCATAAGGTGTCATCCCAACGGAAATACGTGGTGCCCTATTTAAAGTGAATGCGGTTGTCTCTAATGCATAACCCATAAACGATAGTGGTAATTCGATAAGAGACATCATACTATGCACCATATCAAATAGGGTGCGGCTATGATGTTGGGACACACCATCACACTATGGTGTTCTAGGTGGCATGAATTGCAAAACAATTTCCACATTGTCTTAACTGTGTACCAAACTCGCAACTCAGATATTCATCTCTATGATCACATCATAGATATTTTATCCTCTTGTCACGATGATCTTCACTCTGAAATAGCTTTGAACTTTTCAATATTACAGACTTGTAATTCATCAACTAAATACTCATGTATCTACTCAAATCGTCACCGAAGTAAGAACATAACGATATCCACTGCGTGCCTCAACATTCATTGGACTGCACACATAAAAAATGTATTACTTCCAACAAGTTACTTTCTTGTTCCATCTCACTGGAAAACGAGGCATTCAGTCATCTTGCCCATGTGGTATGATTTGCATGTCTCAAGTGATTCAAAATCAAGTGAGTCCAAACGATCCATCTCCATGGAGTTTCTTCATGCGTTTATACCAATAGGTATGGTTTGCATGTCTCCAACGTTTCAAAGATGAGTGAGTACAAAGATCCATCAGCATGTGGCTTTTTCATGCATTTTATACCAACATGACTCAAGCGGCAGTGCCACAAGTAAGTGGTACTATCATTACTACTTTGTATCTTTTGGCATCAATATTATGAGCATGTGTAGCACTATGATCGAGATTCAATAAACCATTGAAGGTATTTATTCAAGCAAATAGAATAATCAATATTCTCTTTAAATGAATAATCATATTGCAATAAACACGATCCAATCATGTTCATGCTCAACGCAAACACCAAATAACAATTATTTAGGTTTAACACCAATCTCGATGGTACAGGGAGCGTGCGATGTTTGATCACATCAACCTTAGAATTACTTCCAACACACATCGTCACCTCACCCTTGCTTGTATCATTTTAATCCGTAGCTATAATTTGGAGTTACTAACACTTAGCAACTGAACCGGTATCTAATACCCTGGTGCTACTAAGAGTAATAGTAAGGTACACATCAATATCAGGTATATCCAATATACTTTTGTCGACTTTGCCAGCCTTCTCATCTACCAAGTATCTAGGGTAGTTCCGCCTCAATGACCGTTCCCCTCATAACAGAAGCACTTAGTATCGGGTTTGTGTTCAACCTTGGGTTTCTTCACTAGAGAAGCAACTGGTTTGTCGTTTGATGAAGTATCCCTTCTTTCCCTAGCCCTTCTTGAAACTAGTGGTTTTACTAACCATCAACAATTGATGCTCCTACTTGATTTCTACTTTCCCAGTGTCAAACATTGTGAATAGCTCAAGGATCATCATATGTATCCTTGATATGTTATAGTTCATCACGAAGCTCTAGTAGCTTGGTGGTAGTGACTTTGAACAACCATCACTATCTCATGTGGAAGATTAACTCCCACTTGATTCAACTGATTGTAGCACCTAAACAATCTGAGCACATGCTCAAGGATTGAGCTTTTCTCCCTTACTTTGTAGACAAAGAATCTCGTCGAAGGTCTCATACATCTCAACAAGGGCACGAGCATGAAATCCCAATTTCATCTCTTAGAACATCTCATATGTTCTGTGATCTTCAAAACATCTTTGGTGCCTCAATTCTAAGTTGTTAAGCATTACGCACCGAACTATCACGTAGTCATCAAAAACGTGTATGTCAGATGTTCGCAATATCCACACACGACGCTCGAGGTTCAACATACCGAGCGGTGCATTAAGGACATAAGCCTTCTGCGCAGCAATGAGGACAATTCTTAGTTTACGGACCCAGTCCGCATAATTGCTACTATCATCTTTCAACTAAATTTTCTCTAGGAACATATAAAAATTAGTAGAGCTACAGCGCAAGCTACAACATTATTTGCAAAGACCTCTTGAGTATGTTCATGAAAATTGAGTTTAGCTAATCATATTACTAATAACTCCCACTCAAATAGACATCCCTCTAGTCATTCGAGTGGTGCATGATCCAAATCCACTAACTCAAGTCCGATCATCACATGAGTTGACTAAAGTTTTAGTGGTGAACATCTCCATGTTGATCATATCAACTATATGATTCATGCTCGACCTTTTGATCTCTTGTGTTCTGAGGCCATGTCTGTACATGCTAGGCTCGTCAAGTTTAACCCGAGTGTTCCGCGTGTGCAACTATTTTGCACCCATTGTATGTGAATGTTGAGTCTATCACACCCGATCCTCACGTGGTGTATCGAAACGATGAACTATAGCAACGATGCACAGTCGGGGAGAACACAATTTTATCTTGAAATTTTAGTGAGGGGTCACCTTATAATGCTACCATCGTTCTAAGCAAAATAAGGTAAATAAAAAGGATTAACATCGCATGCAATTCATAAGTGACATGATATGGTCATGGTCTTGTGCTTCTTGATCTCCATCACCAAAGCACCGGCGTGATCTTCATCGTCACCGGTGCCACACCATGATCTCCATCATCATGATCTCCATCGTCGTGCCGCCATCGAGGTTGTCGTGCTATCTATGCTATTACTACTAAAGCTACAACCTAGCAATAGAGTAAACGCATCTGCAAGCACAAACGTTAGTTTAAAGACAACCCTATGGTTCTTGTCGGTTGCCGAAGCATTGACGTGCAAGTCAATATTTAACTATTACAACATGATCATCTCATACATCCAATATATCACATCATGTCTTTGGCCATATAACATCACATGCATACCCTACAAAAACAAGTTAGTCGTCCTCTAATTTGTTGTTGCATGTTTTACGTGGCTGCTATGGGTATCTAGTATGATCGCATCTTACTTACGCAAAGCCACAACGATGATATGCAAATTGATATTTAACCTTTCTCCAAGGACCGCCTCGGTCAAATCCAATTCAACTAAAGTTGAAGAAATAGACACCCGCCAGTCATCTTTATGCAACAAGTTGCATGTTAGTCGATGAAACCGGTCTCTTGTAAGCATACGAGTAAGGTTGGTCCGGGCCGCTTCAATCCAACAATATCGCCGAATTGAGAAAAGACTAAGGAGGGCAGAAAATCGAACATCAACGCCCACAAAAACTTTTGTGTTCTACTTGAGATATCATCTATGCATGAACCTTGCTCATGATGCCACTGTTGGGGAACGTTGCATGGGAAACAAAAAAAAGCCTACTCACACGAAGACCTATCATGGTGATTATCATCTACGAGAGGGACATCGGATCCACATACCCTTGTAGATCGCTAAGCGGAAGCGTTAATAAATGTGGTTGATGTAGTGGTACGTCTACACGATCCGTCCCACGATCCGTCCCACAAACCGTCTCATGATCCGTCCCACGATCTGTCTCACAATTCGTCCCACGATCTATCCCAATCAAGTGCCGAACGGACAGCACATCCGCGTTCCGCACATGTACAGCTCGATGACGATCTCCGCCTTCTTGATCCAGCAAGAGGGCGCGGAGAGGTAGATGAGTTCTCCAGCACGGCGGCGTGGTGGTGGTGGTGGTGCTGCTATTCCAGCAGGGCTTCGCCTAAGCACTGCTGAAACTAGAGGAGAAACAGATCTAGAGAGAGAGGGCAGCACGTGGCTATTTTCTGTTGTGTCTAAAACCCTCAAAACCCTTAGTATATATAGGAGGAAATAAGGGAGAGGGTTGCGCCCTAGGGATGCCTTCTCTTCCCTTGCGCAAGGGAGAGAGGAGGAGTCCTACTCCAATCCTATTTGGAGTAGGATTCCTCCTTCCCACCTTGTGTTTTTCCTTCTCAAACCTTATGGGCCTTAGTGGGAACTTATTCCATCCCACTAGGGGCTGGTTTATCTCTTTCCACGGCCCATGAGGCTCCTTGGGGCGTGACACCCCTCCCGATGGTCCCCGGCACCCCTCCCGGCACTCCTGGTACACTACCGATGAGCCCGAAACTTTTTTGGTGACCAAAACAGGACTTCCTATATATCAATCTTTACCTCTGGACCATTCCGGATCTCCTCATGGCGTCTGGATCTCATTTGGGACTCTGAACAACCTTCGATCACCAACACCTATAACTCAACTATACCGAAACGTCATCGAACCGTAAGTGTGCAGATCATGTGGGTTCGAGAACTATGCAGACATGACCTCAGACACTCTTCGGTCATTAACCAATAGCCGGACCTGGATGTCCATATTGTCTCCCACATATTCTACGAAGATCTCTATCGGTTGGACCTCTATGTCAAGGATTCAGTTAATCCCGTATGATGTTCCCTTTGTCCTTCGGTATGTTACTTGCCCGAGATTCGATCATCGGTATCTCCATACCTAGTTCAATCTCGTTACCGGCAAGTCTCCTTACTCGTTTCGTAATACAAGATCCCGTAACTAACTCCTTAGTCACATTGCTTGCAAGGCTTGTTGTGACGTTCTATTACCGAGTGGGCCCCGAGGTACCTCTCCATTACACGGAGTGACAAATCCTAGTCTTGATCCATGCCAACCTAACAGACACCTTTGGAGATACCTGCAGAGCAACTTTATAGTCACCCAGTTACGTTGCAACGTTTGATAACCCACAAGGTATTCCTCCGGTGTCCGGGAGTTGCATGATCTCATGGTCATAGGAACAGATACATTGACATGCAGAAAACAGTAGCAATAAACTGACACGATTATACTCTACGTTTATAGTTTGGGTCTTGTCAATCACATCATTCTCCAAATGATGTGATCCCGTTATCGAGTGACAACACTTGTCTATGGTTAGCAAACCTTAACCATCTTTGATCAATGAGCTAGTCAACTAGAGGCTTACTAGGGACAGTGTTTTGTCCATGTATCCACACATGTATTTGTGTTTCCAATCAATACAATTATAGCATGGATAATAAAAGATTATCATAAACAAAGAAATATAATAATAACTAATTTATTATTGCCTCTAGGGCATATTTCCAACACCCCCCTCATTGGGGTTCGTTCAAGAAGATATTTACTGCCCGATCTCAGACGGTCAAGAAAGCGAATCCTCGGGACACCCGGACCAACGTTATCCAGCTATGAAGTGGCCTTGGAATTCAGAACAGGAATAGGAGTACCTATCCTCCGATGATTCTCCCTGAATCGGTTAGGAACTGGCAGGCATCATGGTTCTACTGCAATGATATTGCCTCCCAAAACATGTCGACTGGCCTTCCTCCCTTTACCTTAGATCGTCCGACTGCCCCTAGGATATTGACCGTATTCGAGGATGAAAAGGCAGAAATGGAGATGTTGGCGGGGGGAGTAATCAACTTGGTCAGAAACGGGCTGACTGGTTTGGATCTGCTGGAAACATTTCTCAGTCGACGCATCCAGCCTCTTCAAGCAAGGGACCATGCCATGTGGCATTACACTGGTTCCGAAGATTCCACTCGGTCGCACCTAGAGGAAATCGACAAGGAGACATTAAGCCAGTGGATCAGAAGCATCACTGGTTCTTGCGACAACCCCATGGGATCTAGACGAGTCGCGCCCTATTCTGCTAAGAATAAGCCGCGGAAGCTGGTATGTTGCCTCTTTTCTGACTGTATTTATGTCTTTGTCGAGTGACTTTGTATTTGTCCGACTGACATTCTTACCTTTGAACTTTTGCAGGAATGGACCAACCTACACTCTCCTGTGCCCAACAGGGATCAGTTCGACCTTGGAGGAGAAAGTGAAGGTGGGATTGTTGATACTGAAAATGCAGACGACAGCGAAGAGAGCGAAGACGCTTCAGAAGACAGTGAGGAAGAAGAACAATCTCCTCCACACCGAGAACCACGAACCAAGCAACGCCATGACCCATTAGCCGCACCAAGTAAAATAGTCGCCTCTAGCAGCAGAAGCATGAAACGGGACCGAGCCATCGCGCCTGACTCTGTGGAGAAGAACGCAAAACAGCTCAAGCCTGATACGTCGAAACTCCAGAAGGCTTTACCGCGAACGAGAATCGACGTGCCAGTTACCTCAGTGTAAGTGCTTGTCTTTTCAAACTTCTGTTGACTGAGTGCAATTCATATGTCAGTGTTGCTACCTCGGTGTCGACTCCTGTCGAGATGGAAGAGGACCGTATGGACTTGGACGCAGTGGCGCAGTCCACGCCTCGACCAGGTATGATCAACCTTAGCCTCACTCTATTTCATATATCAGATCAAGACTGATTTGGACATCATCATTTTAGCTTCAGGTGTTATTTTCTTGGATGATGATCCAGAGCCTCAACATACAGCTATGGAACACACTCCTGTTGAACCAGTTGCGACTGCATTGGGGATGCGCCTGACGCCTGTGTCGATTGCTCCTCCAGTCGGTTCGGGTGCTATGTCGATGGCTCATCCGATTCGATCAACTGTTGTGACGACTGTGCTGAGTTCTCCTCAAGTAACCCAAGCTACCCCTGTCGTGATGCCCACTTCTTCATCAGTTGCATTCCCTATGCATCGCGTCCCACAGGACCAAAATGGCGCTGCCAAAGAAGCAATGATCCAGGCCAATCTGATGATGCAACACACAAAAGAGGTGTTCGAGGCCAGCAAACTGGCGTATGACGCGAGCTCGGCACTTGAAGCAAACATCCGAGTAAGTTGCACCCTGAGTTATTTTCCGACTGAATCTCGTTTGTCAATCCAATTGGAATGTTGTCGATCTTGCTAATCTTGCTTTATTACTTTACACCCACTCGGAGTTTTCCATGTAGTAGATTATCGTTACTCCAGTGGGGGCACGCTTGGTGAACCCACTGGGTGTAGTCCCTGAGACTGTTGTTGAATGCTTGCATCATTAGGAGTCTGAAGTTTAAGATGTATACTCTATTTGTCACTCGGCCAGGTGGGACCAGGTCGAGTGTTTTTGTCTTCCAGTGGGGGCACTCTCAGTGCACCCACTGGGTGTAGTCTCCGAGACCGTTGTCGAGTGCTTGCCTCGGCAATGGTCTTATTGAGAATTAGCAAATGTAGGACTTGGGCAAACTGGTCTGGCCGAGTAAGTTTGTATCCAGTGGGGGCACGCTAAGTGCACCCACTAGGTGTAGTCCTTGAGACTAGTATCGATCGTTTATGAAGGGCGATAGTCTGAAGAACTTGGGTGGGTGCGGTGGGTTGCTAATGTCGAATGACTTTTATTTTTCCGCTCGGGAGTAGAAAAATAATTGTGTCGAATGAGTTGTATTTCTCCACTTGGAAGTAGAAAAATACTTGTGCTGAATGAAATTGGCTTTTCCACTCGGATGTTTTTTCACAAGGCTTGTGAGATTGGGTCGCAGTACACCCAGATGGAATCTGAGAAGAACAAACTGATGCTGGAATGTGATGCGATGAAAAAGGTGATGGAGGACAAGGATCTAGTCCTTGCCAAGCTAAAGGAGAAGTCTGAAGCTGATGAACTGAAGCTTGCGGACTTTAATAAGTTGATGGCAGAAAATGTAAAGATGAAGAAAGAAAGAGATGAATGGGCGAAGAGGCTGAACTCCATGGCAAAAAGGGGAAATGTCGTAGAAAGTTTTGTAGAAGATTTCCTGGCGAAGATGCTTCATTCTCTCATTGGTATGTTCTCTTTGCCGAGTGGGTCTTAGCTTTTTTCGTCGACTCACATGAGCTGATATTTCATTTTTCTTCTTCGGCATAATTCTGTCCTGATTTCGAAAAAGAGACCATTGAGATGGAGCCATACTTGGATCCCATCAAGTTTCCTATTCTCGATGACTTGGTTGTGAGCATGTATCGCCTCAACTGCCGCCTCGTGAAAGTCCAAGGATACTTCACTCGACTGCGAGCTGCTGCGGGAAGAATCGACAAAGAGCTATGGCCTGAAGACATGTTCCTCGTCGATCTGGATGTTGTGATGGAGCGCCTAGGTCGGGTTCCTGAGAGAGTCCAAGCCTGGAAGAAATCAGCCGCTCGGTGTGGGGCTAATGTTACTCTTTCTCTCGTCAGGGTCCACTGTAAGGAGGCGAGGGAGGAAAAACTGAAGATGCTCCAGGTAGCAAATACCAAGAAGCTCAAGTTCGAAGATTTTATGGAGACTTTCATCAGTGCTACAACTCGCATCGCTGATGGAATAGATCTCGATACCTTTGTCGAGCCAGCAAGAGTAACACCCAAGATTTTTCAACTTTTATTTCCTTGATTTCCTTGGAATTTTAATTTTTTGGCTTGACAAGAACTTTGAAGTTTTCTTGCTAATCTTCATGAGAGAAACCTTTGGAGCTTCTTTTCTACCAAACAATTTTTGAGATATTCTCTTGACCCTTTCTCAAAATGAAATGGTCGAAAGAATATTCCTTCTTTTTCAAAACTTGATTTTTTTCATAAGCCTTTTAATTAATTCTTCAAAAGGAATTAATCACCACCTTCTCTTTTAAATATTTTTACTGCTCTGCTAGCCCTAAAGTTTTATTTTGAATGTTTTCCAAAAGTTTAGAATGGATAGATCACCCTTAATTATTTTATTTGATAAAAAGGGAATTTATGTAATCAGTATGAGCTCCTAAAAATTTTCAAAGGAACCTTCCTTTTCCTTTGGATTCTTGACCCCAAACTTTTGCATTTTATAGTCCTTAGTATCCTTATTATATTCTATCAAAAACTTTAGGTTTTCAAGTTTGAAAAATTCAAAATATGTTTGACTCAAGTTTGACCCGAGAAGCCCATTTTTTATTCAAACCTGTCTTAAACTCCACCAAAAATTCTGAAAATTTTGTCAGCATCTTTTCTTCCAATGAGAGTGCTCCCCTCAAAAATTCAGCTTCAAATTCTTTTCCCATCTACCTTTTTATTTCTGAAGAGCACCTCAGTTGCACCATGTCTGAAACTGTCTGAATTTAATTCAGACCAACATTCAGATAGAGCACAACCTCCCCCCCTTCGCTAATCTCGCTAGTAGCAGCGTGTTGGCCGTCGATCATGTGCTCCAAGAATATCCGCAGCGCCGCCCGCAGCTTGGACGCATCTCCACGTCGGTGACTTGCCGACAGAGCTGGCCAAAGCTCTGGCAGCGGCTCTACGGCAGCCGCAGCAGCCCCCTGCTGCAATCCCGCGCCGCCCGGCACCTCCCTTTGCTCCTGCTGCCTCCGCGTGTCCCTCCTCGACAGTGCGCGCTGCGAAGACCATCGCCACGCACCGAGCAGCTCAAAGCACGATTTGTGGTGGTTAGCCACGCCACGATTTGTTGTGCAGCCGCAGTGCGCAGCAATGGTCGCGTCGTCGCCGCATTGCCACGGTCGATGACTAGCCTCTCTCTGGTCAAAAATGGAACCCATGTGGTGGTTAGGTTTGATCCAAGCCACCTAACCTCTTGCCCGAGCCCCTGCATCACCGGAATCGCTCACCAAAGTTACTGCCATAGCTCCTCCCGCGGCGCCAATAAATAGAGCCCCCCTCCCGAGCTTCATACCTCACTCCGCACCTCTCCACACTCCATCTCCACCCCACAGCACCAGCCAGTCCAGGAAGGGGTCCTCGAGGGGCCTTCGTCCCCAGCTCCGGCCGCCCCGATCCGCTTCGGGATCCGGCCATTCCCGAGCAGTGCAAGTAGAGAAGCTCTCTGTCGTCGATCTCCTCGCGTCACCGGAGTTGCTGCCGCCGGAGACCTGCCGTCGTTGACATGAAGCTTCCCCAACAACCAAATCCTCCTCCATCAGTCTAGCTAGTCAATGGTGAGTGCTCCTGCACCCCCAGCTGGCTCTCCTCTCCCTCCTAGCGTCGCCGGCGATCACCGGAAGCTTCTAGCGCCGTTGAACCTTTCGAACCTGACACGGGGACACCCTCTGTCAGTGTCCCTCTCTCCCTCCGAAGCTTTTCGATGGAAACATATTCAGCGAGTAGTCGTTTTCCTTTCGGAGAAATGCCTTTCCCCTCGGGCGCTTTGACAAATCTCAGTCTAGCCCCTATTTCTAGTAAAACTTATTGCAGGTTAGTCCCTGCTACTGTTTTGGCTATAACTTTTGATCCATAACTTATTTTTCAGTGATTATTTTTGCAAATTGTTCCTGGTAATGCCTAGTTTATTGTAAGCTTTTTCTAAAAATATTTTAAGTCCAATAGCTATGCAGTGCCACTTATGCCCTTGTTTGATATATACCGTAGATTCCGACACCGAGATTCCCGACGTCAACTTCATCGAGCTTGATCCCGACTACGTGGAACCAGGCAAGCATGTTTGAACTCTTGATGTGTTGTTTCCTAACTTAACTCATATTTCATACTCATCACCTTGCATATTTCATACACGCTATATATATTTCAACCATGATAAAAATATGACGATGGTAAGTGGTAATTATGAAAGTTTGTGGGATAGGCTAGTCACGCGGAACGTGATAGGTTATGGCCTTGTCATGACATGAGCACAATGGTGCTTGTAAAAATTTGGTAATCTCCAGTATCGACCTAGATCGAGTCTTGTGTGTGTCATACTTCTTATCGTGCCACCACAGTTTTCGGGATAATGGGTCCGGTATAATCAGTTGTAGACCTATTATTAGTCACACACCATTAGTGGGGCCGGCATGAAGGTATCCATGGCCCTGGACTAAATCCAGTCATCCGGTCAGGGGGCATGGGTCTTTCCTGTCTGGGACCGGAAGGGAGGGCACTCCCCGTGAGTGCGCGGCATAAATATTTTGATCCCATGCTAGTCGAGGTCAGAGCCTCCCCGTCTTATGGTTTTACCTTGGCAGCGTAGTCCGGGTGAAGCTGGGCTTCGCGGAGGTAAAGTGGGTGTCTGCTGATTCTAAAATGTCGTATGCGGGATTAGTCATACTGACTATTGAAAACCGTGGGCTATGGGTAAAGAGTACACCCTCTGCAGAGTCAAAACTATTCGAGTAGCCGTGTCCCCGGTCAAGGACGTTGTTTGACGAGTCAAGTGTTGGTCCTAGAGTCGTTCTTTGGCGTATAAGTGATATTAAAAATAATGGATGTGGTAAACCATATGATGATGTGGGACATTATCATATTATGATTATTACTCTGGCTAACCCTTATGATTATGTTGTTGGATATCCGTGGGACGGTTCTACCTCCTAGATATTCAATATTTATTTTATTGTTTCTTATAAGCCCTTTATGTGGTGTCGCTCAGACGCCCGACTGTGGCATGTTTATTGCTTCTTATAGGCCCTTTATGTGGTGTCGCTCAGACGCCCGAGTGTGGCATGTTTGTTGTTTCATAAAAGCCCTTTATGTGGTGTCGCTTAGACGCCCGACTGTGGCATGCTATTTTATTTTGCCCTTACTGTGGTGTCGCTAAGACACCCATTCGAGGCTTGTTATTTATTCATTTATGTTATGCCATGTATGTGGTGTCGCTCAAACGCCCGACGATGGTTTTTATTTTTTTTGTTACAGATATCTCGGGAGGACTACCGCCTCATTTATCCACTAACGTATTAACTTTCAGCACATATATTTTGGATATAACTCGATTCTAACCATGCATATTAAAATCATCTCCATGCATCTCATCCTTTGTGCAAACTGTTTGCGAGTACTTCTCGGAGTACTCACTGCCTTGTTGTTGTGGCCAGATATGGATGAAGGAGACCTCATGGATGAAGAGTTTGATAGCGAGTCTGATGTCTAGAGGAGTCCCAGTCAGGCTTGTGATCATGGAGTGTGCCGCTGTTTTATTCCACCGCTTCCACAACCCCAAATAAATGGTTGAGCTCCACTCTGAGGCTTAACGCGTAGTAGTACTTATCATGTCACAATACTCTGATGTGACGTGCCCCTTTATTTTCACGAGTAGTTGAGTCACCCTAAGAACACTGTAACATTTCCATCTACCCTAAGACTTCGATATGTTGTAATAATTTGTAGAGCAACCCTTGCTCTACTTGTATAATATTATGTACTACTGGTTTTCTGTATCAAGTTGAGTCTGTTAGTGGGAAATATTTTCTTCACTAAGGATGCACATGGCTGATTTCCAATTAAATCATTGATTTGGAAACAAGTCATGACAAACTTGGTATCAGAGCCACGCTCAGTGTAGGGAACCATTAGGCACGATCGCTGACCGGATTAGTTGTTTTTAATTCCTGCTTGTTTTAGCAATTTTCTGTTAGTCAACATATGTTTATGTTTTGACTATATGAAAAATTTGTTTTGTAGATGGCTGACAATGGTTGCCCGTCGTAGGTGTTCGCCAACGAGCCAACGGGATTTTGCCGACCGCTTTCCGTCATAGTGAAGATCGCGATTGGGCCGACAACTCGCACTGAGTACACGTTTTACCGCCACAAGATCAGCGACTCCCTGACTATGCATCAGGCGTCGGTGCATTTTATTGGTGGTGGACCTGAGATTCGTCGCCTTCGCTTTGTTGGGAGATCCATGCCTACGGAGAGGCGGGCTATTCAGATGGCAGCCAGGGAGGCGATTGCTCGTCTCTCGGACACTCTTCCAGCAATGAAGACTCGTCCTTATTATTACCTGCCTTGCCACATGTCATACACCAGCGAGAATGCCTTTGCATGCCCCAGAGGAGAGGATGATGATGCTCTTGGGATGCTCGTGCACTATGTCCGAGCCTTGGAGTCAGCTTTTGATGGCTTAGTGGATGACTTGGTGGTTGCTCGCATGGAGCACCTTACTCGTTCTCACCATAGAACTGAGCTCCTTCGCCCAGCACCGCCTTGGCCATGCCCTTGTTCTTCTCCCTCATGCACTCTGCCAGCACAGCTCCGCCATCAGCTGCCTACCATTGAGGACTTCAATCAAGTTATTGCTCCTGCCCCCGTTAGAGTTGCTATGCCTATCAGTCATGTGCACGCATCGCCGTCTCGTGCAGTCCGCTTAGAGCCAATAGAGGAGGAAGTGAACTCCCCAGCTCCTCATCTGGGACTTTCCCTGGGTCAGCCAATCCAGGTTCTGGGACTTTCCCTGGTTCAGGTGAACTCCCCAGCTCCTCATCTGGGACTTTCCTCGACTCCGCCTAGAGATGGTGTAGCAGATCGCTAGTACGCATGTATGATATGTATGATGATGTGCTCCTAGACCGAAGGGAAGTAGTCGTGTTGCGTCATGAGGATAGGAGAAGTGCACTAGCTTAAATAACAAGTCACGCATACTAGAGTACGACCTCAGTGGTATGTATAATTATGCTCGATGTAAGATGTACCGCGGTCCTTCTCCGACCATGACGGATATTTTATGAAAAATCTTTGCAGTGTTTCCTTGAAAAAATGCTTCTGAATTCTGTTTAGTCGAGTTTCATTTTTCTTATTGGTTCTTGCAACATTAACCCGCCTTTGGGAAAACGAGTCGATCGTGGACACGCTCCATGCCAAGGGACACTGGAGAAAATCAATCCACTGAGACAGGGAACAACTTCACTCAAGGTGAGTCTAGCCAGCATGAAAGCAGCCCAGCACTTTCAGAAGTCTGTCGTTTATACGAGCAGAGCCAACTGTAGCATCATGAAATGATGAGTCAACTAATGAACATGGGAAATCAGTGTGGTCCGCACCCACAACACTCCCGACTGGCTGAACTACAAAAGACACGTCCGCCAACATTTTCACATACAGACAAGCCAATGGAAGCAGACGATTGGCTACGTGACATTGAAAGAAAGATGACAATTGCATAGTGTTCAAACCATGAGAAAGTACTTTACGCTCCCCACTATTTGACTGGAGCCGTAGCCTCGTGGTCGGAAAATATCCTCCGCGTGCATCCAGACGAGAACAATATCATATGGGCTGAATTCAAGGAAAGTTTTCGTGGAGCACACATACCCAATAGTGTCATGAAAATAAAGAAGAGAGAATTTGAAGACCTGAAGCAATGGAGTTCCAGCGTGATGGAATACCTGGATCAATATAATCAATTGTCCCGTTATGCAAGTGAAGACTACAAGACACAGGAAAAAAGGATGGAGAAATTTCTGGATGGACTTGCTCCAGCATTAAAGTGCCAACTGGTCGTTCACACGTTCCGAGATTGTAAGACACTGGTGGACAAAGCCAATATGATAGAAGCCGAGCGTCGCAGCATGGATGACATTCGAAAACGTCGTCGCAATAATTCTGCTCCAGTACGCAACACCACGCACAAGACAGAGGACTCAAAGACTCAAGCACCGCGTACCCCAGCGCCAACCACTAAATTCAACAACAACTCTTACGTGAGGAACACAGATTTTTCTCCCCGTACCAGCATCACTTGTTTTGCATGTGGAGAAACAGGACACTACGCGCGGCAATGTCCAAAGGCCGAAAATGGTGCAACCAAGACCAACACTTCCAACTTTGACTCAGCACCTAAGTGCAACAATTTCAACCCCAATAACAATCACACGAAGGGTCACGTGATTCTTGTCGCCAAGGAAGATGCTATGAACACATCGGAAATTGTACTCGGTAAGTTTCTTGTCAACAAAATTCATGCCCTGGTTTTATTTGATTCTGGAGCTTCCCACTTGATAATTTCGAAAAGATTTGTTTCGAAACACAACTTTTCAACCCTCCCCTTGGAAAATTCAATGACTATCAAGTCCCCGGGAGTACAGCAGACTACTCAAGAGTATTGCAAGAATGTTACTATTGAAATCAAAGATTTGGTGTTTTGGGCAAATCTTATTGTTATCGAAAGCAACACAATGGATATTATCTTTGGAATGGACTGGATAAACACCAACAAGGGATTTATTGACTGCTTTAATCGGACGGTCACCCTCACTCATCATCAAGGTAACAAGGTAACTGTCGCAGCCCTACGGAGGGAAAAATCAAGCAAAGCAAGATTAAACCACAAAGAAGCCAGTGAATTGAAAGACGTTCCAGTGGTATGTGAGTTTCCAGATGTATTTCTAGATGAGCTACCAGGTGTGCCGCTAGATTGCGAGATAGAATTCGTCATCGAGCTTGCTTCCGGTACAACCCCAATATATCAAAAGCCATACCGCATGGCACCAACCGAGTTAGTCGAACTCAAGAAGCAAATAAAGGAACTATTGGACAAAGGGTACATTAGACCTAGATCTTCACCTTAGGGATCACCAGTACTGTTTGCTAAGAAGAGAGATGGAACGCTAAGGCTATGCATTGATTATCGAGCACTCAACATGGCCACAATCAAGAACAAATACCCACTACCTCGAATAAATGATTTGTTTGATCAATTGGCTCAAGCAAGGGTATTTTCAAAGATCGATTTGAGGTCAGGGTATCATCAACTCAAGATCCACCCAGAAGACAATCCAAAGACAGCCTTCTCCTCAAGATACGGATTGTACGAGTTTACAGTAATGCCTTTCGGACTAACCAATGCACCAGCTTACTTCGTGCATTTAACGAATAAGGTATTCATGAAGTATATTGATAAGTTCGTCGTAGTCTTCATCGATGACATACTTGTCTACTCCAAAAATCCCGAAGAGCATGTGGAACACCTAAGGATTGTGTTGGGAGAACTCCGCAAACATCAATTGTACGCAAAATTCAGCAAATGTGAGTTTTGGCTTAAACAGGTTGGATTTTTAGGACATGTGATGACACAAGAGGGCATAGCCGTAGACCGAGAGAAGGTGAAAGCCGTAAGTGAATGGCCGCAACCAGCCAATGTGACAGACATCCAGAGTTTTCTCGGATTAGTAGGATATTACCACAGGTTCATTGAAAAAAAAATCTACTATTGCACGACCCATGACCCAGTTGCTCAAGAAGTGATGAGGACATCAATACCATTGCTACACCCACAGCACCAGCTGCTATACATACTGGACCAGTTACTAGAGCTCGTGCACGCCAATTGAATTACCAGGTACTTTCGTTTATTGGGAATACTTCTAATGTTCATGAACATATGATGCTGCCTAAGTTAGATACTTTTGTTGTTCTCATGAATGAAGGACCTAGCATGGACAAGAAGGATATCCGTTGGAGCGGGATGAAGCATGGCAAACAAGGGGCACGCGCGGGAGAGAACAATGGAGCTTCCCTTGGTGATTTCCGCACTTTAAAGCCACCATAAGGAGAGCATGAAGACTTTGGACGAAATATTCAAGACCCCACTTTATTAATTTCGTCCATAGGCTATTATAGGTGTTGCGCCACCTTATTTTTGGGCCAGGTCCATGTAATTTCGAAATACCATAATATAGGCTATTTTTAGAGTCCGTATGTGTGGGGAAACCGAGACTAGGGCTGTTTTCGGAACCCTTCCCCAAGGGTTACGAAATTGCCTCTCTTTTCCCTCATATATACAGCCCTTAGGGCACCGTTTAGACTTGGGTTTTGTTTAGATTTCAAGTTCGCCATAGCTGCAACTTCGCGTTCTTCGTTTGTGTTCTACGACCAGACAAAGACGTCACAGAACCCCACCTTCATCAATAAAGCTTTTCTCTTATATTCGCAATATCCTGATTGCAATCTTGGTTTCTTGCTTGTTCTTCGTTTGCGTGCAGGAAACAGACCCTCGTGGTCAGGTTGATCGTGCTCCGGCGTGATCAATAACCTCTCGGAGTTGGTTTAGCGATTGCTAAGGCGCGACGTCCTCACACGTTCGTAGTCGGATCGTCAAAGTCTACTCCATCTAAACGATATCCACGATCTCATCGAAAGACAGGGACAACTTCGCCTCTATCAAGTGGTATCAGATTTTCAGGTTGCTCGGTGAGATTCTACCAGTTTTTCATCTTTAGATCGGATCTGTTCTTCATACCTATCGTCCACGAAACAGCCAAAAAAAAAATATTAGGCTTAGATCATCATATCCGAACCAATCTGAGCCTTTGCATAATCTTTTCAGTAGTTTGCTTAGTTGAATTTGCGGTTACATCGTCGTGTCGAGTTGCTGGTCTTAGTGTCTAGTTCTTTAGAGTTTCGAGTTCTGTTCATAGTTTGTCACGCCGTCACCGCATCGTATTTCATCATATACCACCACCACGCCACCATTATCCTTGCTGCCATATACCACCACCACGCCACCATTATCCTTGCTGCCATATACCACCACCATATATCCATTACCATCCTAGTCTGTTTCGGTTTAGGTTAATTTCGAGATCTATTTGATTTCGATTTCGCGTTTCCTTACCTGAGTAGGTTTCGGAAAAAAAAAAAAAAAAAAAAGAGTCTGGCACGCTTTCCAGAGCGCTTTTTAGGCCAAAATTTCAAGGGGTGAAAATTTTTTTCCCCTATCGTTTTGTTAGGTTTTTTAAAGAGTTTTGAGACCCTCGCCATCATAGTGATTTTTTCGCATTTTTTTTGGCCGCCGCAGCCCCGCACCGCTAAAAAAAACAAAAAAAAAAGTGTCCACAAAAAATTTCGTCCCTATCCTGTTTTTAGTCCTTGGGAAGAGTTTTGAGCCACTCGCCATTATAGTGATTTCCTGGAAGAAAAAAAAAATCAGAGTGGCTCTTCCCTTGATTAGTACGTGTCGTCGTGACTTCGTTGGTGTTCTAGGCTCGCGTCTCTAGTACGATCTAGCCTAGGACCAGCACGGTACCGTCGTTGAGCGTCTTTTCAATTTTGCATCTCTGAACTGATTATAGCTGACCCTTCTTGCTACCATATTATACGCCTTCCCAGCTCCACATACATCTCCATCGTGTGTTTGACACCCCCTGGCAATCGCTATATCCAACCTTCGAGAGTTTTGACTACACCGGTTGCCGATCGCCACCTGCTGCTGGGTAAGAATTTGTAAGAAATTGAGATTTGCTTGACAGATTTGTGACACACCACCACCACTTCCTAGTAGTCTGTAGGGTCATATTTTGTTGTGTTCCTATTGCTGCTAACCATGCCAGGATCACACGACGAGGAGATCGACTGGGAGAACCTGACCAACCAGGAGCTTTATGATAAATTTCAGCAAATGATGTCTCAGCAGGTACAGGGTTTCCTAACAACCTTTGGAGAGGCCATGGAAAAGCTGGACGGTATGGAGCAGAAATTCGACACCAAGATGAATGCCAAGTTCAATGAGGTGCTGGCCAGATTACCACCACCAGCTATAGCTTCTGTTCCCCTTCAACCACAACAACGGCGACGACCGGGACGCGTGCCTCTCGGCCACGTGCAGCCTTTTCTTGGTCTTGATCCTCCAACTGCTGCTGCTGGTGCTGGTGCTGGTGCTGCTGCTGCTGCTGAGGTTTCTACGGCTGAGCAGCATGATGATTATGATGATGATTACGATGGTGATTACGATGCTGAGGGAGAGCATGCTCCAGTTCAGCACGGGGAACAACAACCACCACCACGACAAGCCGCCGGTCGTCCACATGGATACAACCGCAACGGTAGGGATGCACCACACCCTCAGGTACGGGATCACGACCATCTCCCTAAAGTTAAATTGAATATTCCTAGTTTTGATGGTCGCTATGTTCCTGATCTATATCTTACTTGGGAGTTAGAAACAGAACAACGTTTTACATGCTTGCAATTTCCTGAAGATAGACGTGTGGCTGCTGCTGTTTGTTCTTTCACTAGTTTTGCTTGTGTTTGGTGGTCTGAATATTGTCGAATACATCATGCTAATATTCCAGCTACTTGGGCTGCTTTGAAAACTGCTATGCGTACTCGTTGGGTTCCACCATATTATCAACGAGACTTACTTCAAAACTTGCAGCGTTTAAGACAAGGAAAAAAGTCTGTAGAAGAATATTATCAGGAATTACAAACTGGCATGATTAGATGTGGTATTGTTGAGGACAATGAAGCTATGCTTGCACGTTTTATGGGTGGACTAAATAGAGATATTCAGACTATTCTAGAATATAAGGATTATAACACTATCACTCGTTTATTCCATCTTGCTTGCAAAGCTGAACGTGAAGTGCAGGATCGACAGGCTTTGGCAAGAACTAACTTTTCTGCAGGTCGCACTTCCTCATGGACGCCACGAACCACGTCTACTTCAACACGTCCTCCTGCATCCGCACCACCTGTTTCAGCCGCCAATTCCACCAGAGATACCAGGAAACAGGCCCCTGCACCATCGTTCGCCAAGAGTACACCTTCTGGGCCCGCACAGAGTTCTTCTTCATCCACTGCATCTACAGGGCAAACACATGAGGTTATCTGTCGTCGTTGCAAGGGTGGAGGTCATTATGCGAGAGAGTGTCCATCCAAGCGTGTGATGATTATTACTGAGGATGGTGGATATGACTCCGCTAGTGATTATGACGAGGAGACTCTGGCTCTTATTGCAAGTGAAGAACGGGGTGTAGATGATACTGCACAAGAGACACAATACATGGCTGCTGACTACGCTGACAGGTATGAAAGCTTAGTTGCTCAACGTGTTTTAAGTGTGCAGGTAACACAGGTTGAACAAAATCAGAGGCACAACTTGTTCCATACTAAGGGAGTGGTAAAGGAACGTTCTGTTCGCGTAATCATCGATGGAGGGAGTTGCAACAACTTAGCTAGCATGGAGATGGTGGAGAAGCTATCTCTCACCACCAGACCACATCCTCATCCTTATTATATCCAGTGGTTCAACAACAGTGGCAAGGTTAAGGTAACACGTACTGTTCGTGTGCATTTTAGCATTGCTACATATTCTGATTTTGTTGATTGTGATGTGGTACCCATGCAAGCATGCTCCGTTTTACTTGGTAGACCATGGCAATTTGATAAAAATTCTGTACACCATGGTAGAACAAATCAGTATACTCTTGTTCATAAGGATCAAAATATAACTTTGCTTCCTATGTCTCCTGAACATATTATGAAAGATGACATTGCTAGAGCTAGTAAAGCAAAACAAGACCTACATAAGTGTGAAAATCAGATTGTAGCAAAAGAATTTGAGCAACACAATAAGCCTAATAAATCATCATCTAGTGTTGCCTCTGAAATAAAACTGAAAAGTGGTTGTTTACTTGCCACTAAATCCGATATTACTGATTTGGATATCACTACATCTGTTTGCTATGCTTTCGTCTGCAAAGAGGTATTATTTTCATTTGAGGACATGCCATCCTCTTTGCCTCCTGCTGTCATTAACATTTTGCAGGAGTTCGCTGACGTCTTTCCACAAGACGTGCCACCGGGATTACCACCTATTAGAGGGATTGAGCATCAGATTGATTTAATTCCCGGTGCATCGCTACCAAACCGTGCACCATACCGTACCAATCCAGAGGAGACGAAGGAAATTATGCGTCAAGTACAAGAGCTACTCGACAAAGGTTATATACGTGAATCTCTTAGTCCTTGTGCTGTGCCTATTATTCTAGTGCCGAAAAAGGATGGTACATCGCGTATGTGTGTTGATTGTAGAGGCATTAATAATATTACTATTCGTTATCGTCATCCTATTCCTAGGCTAGATGATATGCTTGATGAATTAAGTGGCTCTATAATTTTCTCTAAAGTTGATTTGCGTAGTGGATACCATCAAATTCGCATGAAATTGGGAGATGAATGGAAAACGGCATTTAAAACTAAGTTTGGATTATATGAGTGGTTAGTTATGCCTTTTGGTTTGACTAATGCACCTAGCACTTTCATGAGATTAATGAATGAGGTTTTACGTGCTTTCATTGGACGCTTTGTGGTAGTCTACTTTGATGATATATTAATTTATAGTAGATCTTTGGAGGACCACTTGGATCATTTGCGTGCTGTTTTTACTGCTCTCCGTGATGCACGTTTGTTTGGTAACCTTGGGAAGTGCACATTTTGCACGGACCGAGTATCTTTTCTTGGCTATGTTGTTACTCCACAGGGAATTGAAGTTGATAAAGCTAAGATTGAAGCTATTGAGAGTTGGCCGCAACCCAAAACGGTCACACAAGTGCGGAGTTTCCTTGGACTCGCTGGGTTTTATAGGCGTTTTGTGAGAGATTTTAGCACCATTGCTGCACCTCTCAATGAGCTTACAAAGAAAGATGTGCCTTATTCTTGGGGTACTGCACAGGAAGAAGCCTTCACAGTTTTGAAAGATAAGTTAACTCATGCTCCCTTACTCCAACTTCCTGATTTTAATAAGACTTTCGAGCTTGAATGTGATGCTAGTGGAATTGGATTAGGAGGTGTGTTATTACAAGATGGTAAACCTGTTGCATACTTTTCTGAAAAACTAAGTGGGCCTAGTCTGAATTATTCTACTTATGATAAGGAATTATATGCTCTTGTTCGGACTTTGGAAACATGGCAACATTATTTATGGCCCAAAGAATTTGTCATACATTCTGATCATGAATCTTTGAAACATATTAAAAGTCAAGCAAAACTGAACCGTAGACATGCTAAATGGGTTGAATTCATTGAGACTTTCCCGTACGTCATTAAACACAAGAAGGGTAAAGATAATGTTATTGCTGATGCTTTGTCTCGTCGTTATACTATGCTTTCACAACTTGACTTTAAAATATTTGGTTTGGAAACCATCAAAGATCAATATGTGCATGATGCTGATTTCAAAGATGTGTTGGAGAATTGTAGAGAAGGGAGAACATGGAACAAGTTCATCATTAATAATGGCTTTGTGTTTCGTGCTAACAAGCTATGCATTCCAGCTAGCTCTATTCGTCTTTTGTTGTTACAGGAGGCGCATGGAGGAGGATTGATGGGACACTTTGGCGTAAAGAAGACGGAGGACGTACTTGCTACACATTTCTTTTGGCCAAGGATGCGACGGGATGTTGAGCGTTTTGTTGCTCGCTGCACGACATGTCAAAAAGCTAAGTCACGACTGAATCCTCATGGTTTATATATGCCTTTGCCTGTACCTAGTGTTCCTTGGGAGGATATATCTATGGACTTTGTTTTAGGTTTACCTCGAACAAAGAAGGGGAGGGATAGCATATTTGTTGTCGTGGATAGATTTTCAAAAATGGCACACTTTATACCATGTCATAAAAGTGATGATGCCGCTAATGTGGCTGATTTGTTCTTTCGTGAAATTATTCGCTTACATGGTGTGCCAAATACGATTGTTTCAGATCGTGATGCTAAATTTCTTAGCCACTTTTGGCGATGTTTATGGGCTAAGTTGGGGACAAAATTGCTTTTTAGTACTACATGTCACCCCCAAACTGATGGACAAACTGAAGTAGTCAATAGATCTTTGTCTACTATGCTTAGGGCTGTTTTGAAGAACAATCTAAAACTGTGGGAAGAATGCTTGCCTCATATTGAATTTGCTTATAATCGTTCGCTGCATTCTACTACAAAGATGTGCCCTTTTGAAATTGTGTATGGTTTCCTACCTCGTGCACCTATTGATTTGTTACCTATTCCATCTTCGGAGAAGGTTAATTTTGATGCTAAAGAACGTGCTGAATTGATATTGAAGATGCATGAGTTAACTAAGGAAAACATTGAGCGCATGAATGCTAGATATAAACTTGCTGGAGACAAGGGTAGAAAACATGTTGTCTTTGCACCTGGAGATCTTGTTTGGTTGCATTTGCGTAAGGATAGGTTTCCGGATTTGCGTAAGTCAAAGCTAATGCCGCGTGCTGGTGGTCCTTTCAAAGTGTTAGAAAAAATAAATGATAACGCATATCGACTTGAGCTGCCTGCAGATTTTGGGGTTAGTCCCACTTTTAACATTGCAGATTTGAAGCCATATTTGGGTGAGGAAGATGAGCTTCCGTCGAGGACGACTTCAGTTCAAGAAGGGGAGGATGATGAGGACATCAATACCATTGCTACACCCACAGCACCAGCTGCTATACATACTGGACCAGTTACTAGAGCTCGTGCACGCCAATTGAATTACCAGGTACTTTCGTTTATTGGGAATACTTCTAATGTTCATGAACATATGATGCTGCCTAAGTTAGATACTTTTGTTGTTCTCATGAATGAAGGACCTAGCATGGACAAGAAGGATATCCGTTGGAGCGGGATGAAGCATGGCAAACAAGGGGCACGCGCGGGAGAGAACAATGGAGCTTCCCTTGGTGATTTCCGCACTTTAAAGCCACCATAAGGAGAGCATGAAGACTTTGGACGAAATATTCAAGACCCCACTTTATTAATTTCGTCCATAGGCTATTATAGGTGTTGCGCCACCTTATTTTTGGGCCAGGTCCATGTAATTTCGAAATACCATAATATAGGCTATTTTTAGAGTCCGTATGTGTGGGGAAACCGAGACTAGGGCTGTTTTCGGAACCCTTCCCCAAGGGTTATGAAATTGCCTCTCTTTTCCCTCATATATACATCCCTTAGGGCACCGTTTAGACTTGGGTTTTGTTTAGATTTCAAGTTCGCCATAGCTGCAACTTCGCGTTCTTCGTTTGTGTTCTACGACCAGACAAAGACGTCACAGAACCCCACCTTCATCAATAAAGCTTTTCTCTTATATTCGCAATATCCTGATTGCAATCTTGGTTTCTTGCTTGTTCTTCGTTTGCGTGCAGGAAACAGACCCTCGTGGTCAGGTTGATCGTGCTCCGGCGTGATCAATAACCTCTCGGAGTTGGTTTAGCGATTGCTAAGGCGCGACGTCCTCACACGTTCGTAGTCGGATCGTCAAAGTCTACTCCATCTAAACGATATCCACGATCTCATCGAAAGACAGGGACAACTTCGCCTCTATCAAGAAGGAAAAGAAGTTTGAATGGACCGAAGCTTGTGAGAAAAGTTTCCAGGAACTGAAAAAGAGATTGACTACAGCCCCAGTACTAATTGTGCTAGACTTAAACAAGGATTTTGAAATATACTGTGATGCCTCCAGGAAAGGCCTCGGATGCGTACTCATGTAAGAAAAAAAAGTCGTGGCTTGTGCCTCAGGACAACTCCGACGTCACGAAGAGAACTACCTCACTCACGATTTGGAGTTGGACGCAGTGATTCACTCTCTCAGGAATGGAGAAACTTTTTTCTTGGAAATCGCTGTGAAATATACAAGGATCATAAGAGCCTCAAGTATATATTCACACAGCCAGATCTCAACCTACGACAACGACGATGGTTGGAGTTAATTAAGGATTATGATGTGGGCATTCATTACCACCCGGGTAAGGATAACGTAGTAGCAGATGCTCTTAGCCGGAACCCTGCCTCAGACAAGAAACCCGTGCAAAAGATGAGACCTGAGCTTGCAAAAGAGTTCGCTCTGCTAAACCTGCTCCTCGTTCTAGAAGGTAGAGTGGCACAACTTGAATTACAACCCACTTTGGACGGGAATATGAAGGAAGCTCATAAAGGACACCCCAACATTGAAGGCATAAAGAAAAAGATGAACCTCGGGAAGGCCCCCGAGTTTATTATTGATGAGCAAGGGATTATGTGGTATAGAGACCGATCGTGTGTACCGGACCAAGAGGACCTCAAAACTCAAATTATGGAGGAAGCCCACAACATGCCATATTCTGTTCACCCCGGAGGCACAAAAATGTTCATGGACCTCAAAACAAATTATTGGTGGCACAGAATGAAGAGAGATATTGCCTCTTTCACCGCTCATTGTGACTCGTGTCAATGAATCAAGGTAGAACATCAGAAGCCAGCAGGGCTACTACAATCTATGAAGGTACCCGAATGGAAGTGGCACGAGGTAGGAATGGATTTTATTGTCGGACTACCCCGGTCCCGACACGTACATGATGCTATATGGGTGATTACTGATCGGCTCACAAAACTGGCTCACTTCATTCCAGTCAAGACTACATACTCCACCCAGAAGCTAGCAAGACTATACCTAGCCTGTATTATGTGCTTACATAGGGTACCCAAGACTATTGTATCCGATAGAGGCAACCAATTTACCTCAAGATTTTGGGAATATCTGCAACAAGCTTTGGGAACACAGCTAGTATTCAGCACAGCCTATCACCCTCAGACTGGAGGACAAACCAAACGTATAAACTAGATCCTCGAGTACATGATTAGGGATTGGGTACTCACATATGGGAACAGTTGGGAAGATAGTTTTCCCTAGGCCGAGTTCTCTTACAACAACAGTTATCAAGCAATATTTGAGATGTCACCTTTTGGAGCCTTATATGGTAGACGATGTCGTACCCCTCTAAATTGGTCAGAAACCGGAGATAGCCGCATCTTTGGACCGCAGTTCCTCCAGGAGGCAGAGGACAAGGTGAAAGTCATAAGAGAGAAACTCAAAACAGCACAAAGCTGTCAGAAAAGCTACTACGATCAAAAGCACCGGGATGTCGGTTTCAACCCCAATGATTATGTGTACCTTAAGGTATCACCCATGAGAGGTCTACAAGGATTCAAAGTCAAAGGCAAACTTGCACCTCGTTTCATCCGACCATTTCGCATAATTGCTCGTAAAGGACAAGTTGCCTACTAGCTAGACCTCGCAACAGAATTGTCAGATGTACACGATGTGTTCCACATTTCTAAGCTAAGGAAGTGTGTGAGGAACCACGAGAAACAAGTAGCTTATGACAACATAGGAGTGCAACCAGACCTATCCTATCAGGAACACCCCGTGAAAATATTAGAGGAATCAGAAAGGAGGAGTCGACGGAACATCACCAAACTATTCAGAGTACAGTGGAGCAACCACTGAGAGGATGAGGCCAAATGGGAAAGAGAGGATTACCTGCAGAAAGAGCAACCGCAACTTCGTGAGGAATGGCTTATATCTTGGGGACGATATTTTTCTTAAGGGGGTAGGTGTTGTAACACCCAAGATTTTTCAACTTTTATTTCCTTGATTCCCTTGGAATTTTAAATTTTTGGCTTGACAAGAACTTTGAAGTTTTCTTGCTAATCTTTTTCAGAGAAACCTTTGGAGCTTCTTTTCCACCAAACAATTTTTGAGATATTCTCTTGACCCTTTCTCAAAATGAAATGGTTGAAAGAATATTCCTTCTTTTTCAAAACTTGAATTTTTTTTCATAAGCTTTTTTATTAATTCTTCAAAAGAAATTAATCACCACCTTCTGTTTTAAATATTTTTACTCCTCTCCTAGCCGTAAAGTTTTATTTTGAATGTTTTCCAAAAGTTTAGAAGGGGTGATCACCCTTAATTATTTTATTTGATAAGAAGGGAATTTCTGTAATCAGTATGAGCTCCTGAAAATTTCAAAGGAACCTTCCTTTTCCTTTGGATTCTTGACCCCAAACTTTTGAAGTTTGTAGTCCTTAGTATCCTTATTCTATTCCATCAAAAACATTAGGTTCTCAAGTTTTAAAAATTCAAATTCTGTTTGACTGAAGTTTGACCCCAGAAACTAATTTTTTATTCAAACCTGTCTTAAACTCCACCAAAAATTCTGAATTTTTTTGCATCATCTTTTCTTCCAATGAGAGTGCTCCCCTCAAAAATTCAGCTTCAAATTTTTTTGCATCTAGTTTTCCATGTTGCCTTTTTCTTTTTGTCGATCACCTCAGCTGCACCCTGTGTGAAATTGTGTGAATTTAATTCAGACCAACCTTCAGACAAAGCACGGCCTCCCCCCCCCCCTTTGCCAATCTCGCCAGTAGTGGCGCATTGGCTGTCCATCATGTGCTCCAAGCCTATCCGCAGCATCGCCCGCAGGTTGGACGCATCTCCCCATCGGCGGCTTGCCAACCGAGCCAGCCAAAGCTCTCGCAGCAGCTCTATAGCAGCCGTAGCAGCCCCCTGCTGCAATCCCGCGATGCCCGGCACCGCCCTTTGCTCCTGCTGCCTCCGCATGAACCTCCTCGACAGTGCGTGCCACGAAGACCGTCGCCATGCACCGAGCAGCTGAGAGCACGAGTTCTGCAGCCGCAGTGCGCAGCAATGGCCGCGTCATCGCCGCGTTGCCACGGTCGATGACCAGCCTCCATGTGGTCAAAAATGGAACCCCTCTGGTGGTTAGGTTCGATCCAAGCCACCTAATCTCGTGCCCGATCCCCTACATCACCGGAATCGCTCGCCGGAGTTATTGTCGTAGCTCCTCCCGCGGCGCCTATAAATAGAGCCCCCCTCCCGAGCTTAAGACCTCACTCCACACCTCTCCACACTTCATCTCCACCCCACAGCACCAGCCGATCTAGGATGGGGTCCTCAAGGGGCCTTCTTCTCCATCTCCGGCCACCCCGATCCACTTCGAGATCCGGCCATTCTCGAGCAGTGTAAGTAGAGAAGCTCTCTGTCGTCAATCTCCTCGCGTCACCGGAGTTGCTGCTGCCGGAGACCTGCTGTCGTTGACGTGAAGCTTCCCCCGCAGCAAAATCCTCCTACATCAGTCAGGCAAGTCAATGGTGAGTTCCCCCGCACCCCCAGCTGGCTCTGCTCTCCCTCCTAGCGTCACCGGCGATCACCGGAAGCTTCTCGCGCCGGTGAAGCTTTGAAACCTGACAGGGGACCCCCTATGTGAGTGTCTCTCTCTCCCTCCGAAGCGTTTCAATGGAAACGTATTCGGCCAATAGCCGTTTTCCTTACAGGGAAACGCCTTTCCCCTCGGGCGCTTTGACAAATCTCAGTCTAGCCCCTGTTTCTAATAAAACTTATTGCAGATTAGTCCTTCAAACTGTTTTGGCTATAACTTTTGATCCATAACTTATTTTTCAGTGATTCTTTTTGCAAATTGTTCCTGGTAATGCCTAGTTTATTTTAAGAGTTTTCTAAAACTATTTTAGGGCCAGTAGCTAGGCAGTCCCACTGATGCCCTTGTTTTATATATACCGTAGATTCCGACACCGAGATTCCCGACACCAACTTCATCGAGCTTGATCCCGACTACGTGGAACCAGGCAAGCATGTTTGAACTCTTGATGTGTTGTTTGCTAACTTAACTCATATTTCATGCTCATCACCTTGCATATTTCATGGATGTTATATATATTTCAACCATGATAAAAATATGACGATGGTAAGTGGTAGTTATGAAAGGTTGTGGGATAGGCTAGTCACGCGGAACGTGATAGGTTATGGCCTTGTCATGACATGAGCACAATGGTGCTGGTAAAAAGTTGGTAAACTCTAGTATCGACCTAGATCGAGTCTTGTCTGTGTCATACTTCTTATCGTGCTACCATAGTTTCCGGAATAATGGATTTGGTATAGTCAGTTGTAGACCTATTATCAGTCACACACCATTAGAGGGGGCGGCATGAAGGTATCCATGGACCTGGACTAAATCCAGTCATCCGGTCAGGGGGGCATGGGTGTTTCCGGTCTGGGACCGGAAGGGAGGGGCCCTCCCCGTGATCCCGTGGTATAAATATTTTGATCCCATGCTAGTCGAGGTCGGAGCCTCCCCGTCTTATGGTTTTACCTTGGCAGCGTAGTCCGGGTGAGGTCGGGCTTCGCGGAGGTAAAGTGGATGTGTGCTGATTCTGAGTGTCCGCTTCTAAAATGTTGTACACGGGGTTAGTAATACTGACTATTGAAAACCGCGGGCTATGGGTAAAGTGTACGCCCTCTATAGAGTCAAAACTATTCGAGTAGCCATGTCCCCGGTCAAGGACGTTGTTTGACGAGTCAAGTGTCGGTCCTAGAGTTAGTCTTTGGAGTATAAGTGGTATTAAAAAATGGATGTGGTAAACCATATGATGATGTGGGACATTATCATATTATGATTATTACTCTGGACTAACCCTTATGATTATGTTGTTGGATATCCCTGGGACGGTTCTACCTCCTGGATATTCAATATTTATTTTCTTGTTTCTTATAAGCCCTTTATGTGGTATCGCTCAGACGCCCGACTGTGGCATGTTTATTGCTTCTTATAGGCCCTTTATGTGGTGTCGCTCAGACGCCCGACTGTGGCATCTTTGTTGTTTCATATAAGCCCTTTATGTGGTGTCGCTTAGACGCCTGACTCCGGCATGCTATTTTATTTTGCCCTTATTGTGGTGTCGCAAAGACGCCCGTTCGAGGCTTGTTATTTATTTCATTTATTTTATGCCCTGTATGTGGTGTCGCTCAGACGCGCGAGGGTGGTTTTTATTTTTTTGTTACGGATATCTCTGGAAGACTACCGCCTCATTTATCCACTAACTTATTTACTTTCAGCACATATATTTTGGATATAACTTGATTCTAACCATGCATATTAAAATCAACTGCATGCATCTCATCTTTTGTGCAAATTGTTTGCGAGTACTTCTCGGAGTACTCACTGGCTTGTTGTTGTGGCCAGATATGGATGAAGGATACCTCACGGAGGAAGAGTTCGATAACGAGTCCGATGTCTAGAGGAGTCCGAGTCAATCTTGCGATCCTAGAGTCCACCGCTGTTTTATTCCACCGCTTCCGCCATGTAATGCCCCAAGTGTGTTACCTTCCCTTTTTGGAACCTTCTTCATGTGGGTCCAACTTGTCATGCACACGAGAGTTATCTATGCTATGATTTCATGTGATGTCACTTGTTATTCTTCCTTGCATGCATGCATGCCATATCATATCATGTCCATGTCCTTGTGATGTTGCATTGTGTTCTTATGAGGTGATGTGATGCTTGTGGTATTGTGTGATATGTGGTTTGTGAAATGTGTGGTGTGGTGCAACTCTAGTAGATTGCATGTGATAATAGGAATAGATGTGGTTTGCATAGCTTCAAAACTCTCTCCCTCCTATTTATCTCAAGCCCAAATATTTTTGCCCCTTCTCTGTTTTGAAAATGCCCATGTGTTAGCATATTTTTGCGGTGAAATTGTAGAGGTGAAGTTGTTGCTTCAATACTTTTTGGCAAGGTGCAAATATTTCCAAAACAGACAATGTTAATGCTGTTTTGAAAATATTTAAATGCCCCAAATACTCCTTTTCTATTTTTCTTAAATAGGTCATGATTTATCATGACCAGGGGTATCTTTGTTTTGTTTTTATCCCAATATATTTTGTTGTGCTTTATTTGTTCTCTGGCTTTTCCTATAAATATTTAAATAGGTCATGATTTTTCTCTTATGTTGCGCCACTTGGTAGGCTCCCTCCCTCCTGGCGGCCCAGTCCCTTTCTCCCTCGCGCTATAGGCCCAGCTCCCACGACCTCCTTCCACCTTCAGACGCCGTCTGCACCGCGCGCTCCCTTTCCTTCAGTCTAGCCGAGAGAGAGCAAGCGCCGTGAGGGACAAACGTCGAGGTCCCCCCCATATATGTGGACGTCCCTGCCTCCCCTCTCCAAGGGTTCCCTTTTCTCCCATCCGCCGCCGCCACTCCATTCCCCATCTCTCTTTCTCCCCCCCCCAAGGTGAGTCTCTGCAGATCAGAACAGAGACAAGAGAGAAGCATCGCCGGCGTCTACTCCTGCATCCGTCATCTACCGGCGCAGCCACCATGTCAAGGGGCACGGGGGAGCAGCCCGCGCTCCATTCCCGCCGTCGCTGAGGTCGAGGAGCGACCTCACCGACGGGCAGGAGCTCGCCATCAGCTCGGTCCCGGAGCACCTCGTCTTCTTCCTCGGGCTGCGGCAGGGGCTTCTTCCGATCGTCTACTTCCCCTCCGATCCGGTTTCCTCCATCGTATGGCTTCCCCTCTTCCTTCCCTAGGTGAGGAGCCTCGCCTCCTTCCTTTCTCCCTCCTTTTCCTTGTCTGGATCGGCTAGGTTTCGCCGGAGTTCCTCTGTCAGAGAGTAGATCTTGCGTGCATGTGTTGTTGTGTTCGTTATGGTTGCTCGGTAGAGCTAGGAGCAGAGACGGCTTCCTCCCCCTCGTGATAGCGACGCGTAGAGGGTGGTTTCCCCCCTCGTAGGATCAGCATAGCAGGGAGACCAGCTCCGGCGATCTCCCTGTCACCGGCTCGCAGGTGCAGAGCAGGGTATAGGGTTGTGCTAGTTTACCTTGTTTAAGGTCCCTACTCTCTGAGACTCCCGTATCGTAGCGCAATGGTATGTACCTGTATGTGTTCTCGTGAGGTTCAGGGTTCGAGTCCCAAGGGTTGCATACCCCCCCCCCTTTTGCATTTTATTTTGCATTTATTTTCAAGCAGTAGTAGCGCAGCAGAACAGCTTAATTTGTTTAGATGCCCTGTTCTGTCGAGTACAGGCTGCCTAGCAGAGTGGTGTGTTGCAGTTTGTTGCATCCAGAGGTGCATTGTTCGAGCCCTCACCCATATCTTTTATTTTTTGTTTGTTCTTTCTTTTATTTTACTTCTTGTTTGCATAAGCATGTGTGTATATTAGTTGTAGCTACTAGGATAATTTTGTGGCATATATTCTTGGCCTTAAACATCATGAGTTGTTGTGCTTGTGTTTGTAGTTTTATTTGCATGTGTAGAAGATGTGCTTGTGCATTGTGTTCTAGGGGCTAAGTGTGCTAGTGATCTAGCTTGAGGGTGTACCCTATCCCTTCCATGCAAGTGTATGCATGTGTAGTTGATGTGGTGTAGTTGTGTTTGTGCCTTTGGTGCACAAGTGAGAGTGAGTGAGTGTGGATGGGTTTCCCCCTCCCCACACACCTTGTTTATATGTGGTGTAGGTAGTTGATGATGTGTGTGTGGAGTATGTGGTGTTGCACTAGGAGTGCATTGTAGAGTTATCATGCGTAGGAGTGCATCTAAAGGATTAGGTGCATGTATATATAGGGTTGCTAGATTTCATGTGTAGGTGATGTTATTATGTTGTGCTTGTTTCTTGTGATGGTGTGGTGGTGTGCTAAAGCACATGAGCATGAGGTCTACCCCTCATGTGCACCTAGGTAATGTTGAGAGTGTGCTTATGCTAGTGTAGATATAGTTCTAGTGAATAGCACATGTGATGATGCACTATTCACTACATATGATTCTATGTAGTTTTTCTCTTCTAGTTTGTGCTCATTTGTTCCAAGCAAGTGCATAGGTATTTTATATGCTTTTGGGGTAGAGAGATCCCAGGAATCCATTGGTGAGATCAGTTTTGCCATTGGAACACTTTTTGGAGATGACATATTTCAGATTTGTCCTTTGTTTAGAGCTTGGTTCCATGAGATGTGGTGTGCCCAAGGGTTTGATTCTTGGTTGTGGTAGTTAAGGGTGACCCCCTCTACCACATGTTGGTTTAATTTCATGTTTAGGAATCCATATGTGCAAGTTGTGGCCATTCAAAGTAGGCATGCGGCTGGAATTCCAGATTAGTGAAAATCTGAGATTTTCAGAAAGTCTGAGAATCTATTTATATTTTCTTCTCTTGTTGATGAGCTTGTGCAGGTCAATGTGTTGTGATTCAGCCTTAGCTTTGAACTGGAAAGTTGAAGATTGTGTGTTTGTCTAGCTCCTTGTAAATTTTCATTCCATTTGGAGTCTTGTAGATATTTTTTTGGCAATTTCAAAATGCTTGAGAACATAAACAGATAGTGAGAATCTGGAATTTTCACTAAGTCCCTGAAATCTGATATTTTTCGGCAAGTTTGCAGCTGTGTAACTTTCTTTGTTTAACTCCTTTGTGTGATATTTTTGCTTGTGCTTGTAGTACTCTTGGATAGCTACTGCCACATAAATTATTTGACATGTTTGGGTGGATGTAGGTGCTTTGCATGTAGCTCACAAAGTGCTATGATGTTGTTTATGGCAGATTGTGTGGTTTTGGTATTTTGATGTTTGTGAGTGCATAGTTGATGGTGTGGTGATATTCTTTGCACGACCCCATCCATGTTGGTTTGTTTTATGCCTTGGCAACCTGGAAATACCAGAGATACGCCTTTGGAGTGTGTTGTGATGAATTTGACACGTAGCACTTCATATCTTGTTTTGTTGTTTCCCGTTGAACCGTAGCTCCATTTGTAATGTTCTTTATATGGTTTTGCATTGTTTTCACGTGACGCATCTGATCATGTCATTCTAATGCATGTCAAGATAGCTTAGAGTGCATTTCTGTCCAGGAACATGTATTTACTTCTCATGCTTGTGCTAGTGAGTATAATAGAGGTGCATGCTCATATTCATCTCATGCATCATGTGCTTGTTGCATCTTGAGGTGTTGTTGTTCATTGGATGCTATTTTTATGTTGGGTAGCACCGGGAACGGAGAACGAGTACGTGGATTCGGGAGAGTACGTGCAGGACGAACAGTAGCAGTTTCAAGCTTAGGATATCACAAGCAAGATGATATGACCTTGATTCCATATCTAGACTTGTTATGCTAGATTACGTTTCCTTTGTCATATGCTCGCTGCCTACCACTGAAATAATTGCCTTCTGAAATGCCATGAAACCCAAACACTTATCCCTTCCTAGCAAATCTTGAATGGCTAAGTAGGCTTTGCTCAGCTACTAATGTTAGCGTTGCTAGATGCAGGTGCTTCGTCTCATGTGATAACATGAGTTTGATATCATTATGTTAAATATGTTAAATTATTAATGCACCTATATACTTGGTAAATAACAGAAGGCCTAGCCTTTTGCCGGGTATTTTGTTCTGTTATTGTCGCCACAGTTACCGGCTACCGGTGTTTGATTCCATATTGATCGCTCCTAACACGTTCGGGGTTGTTATGGGGACCCCCTCGATAAATCGCGTAGTGTTAAGACTTGTCCGGCAGAACCCAACCTTGGTTTTGATCTGCTAATCACTTAATAATAATCTGCATAGGGAATGGTCTCCCCGAAGAATTTAATCAACAACCTGGGCGGGTGCTCCTCATGAGTGTTGGTCCAAACTAGAGCATTGTGTGGGGCCAACTCAGTGCAACTTGAGAGATTTCTATCAGGCCACTGTACGCGTCGCTCATCCGTCGTGTCATGAAAGTGAGATACGCGGCTCTTATCGGGGTCGTCGACACGACGGGAGGTCCTGATAGTCTTGTCTTACCTTAGCGATATATCTTGCGTATAGGAATACCGGTGAAGCTTTGGTTCTCCGCAGAGTTGATGTTTTCCTCTACGGAATCCGACGAGATCATGAGATTCGTGATAGAGGATTACTTGGCGGCCCGTGTATGTTTGTGATGGACTAGTTGGAGCACCCCTACAGGGTTTAATCTTTCGGAAAGTCGTGCCCGCGGTTATGTGGCAACTTGGAATATTTGTTGACATCCCGTAATAGATAACTTAAACATAAGCTAATAAAATTGCCAACTATGTGCGTAACCGTGATTGTCCCCTTCGAAGATCTCTCTTCGATCGGGAACACGGTGGGGTTATGTTTGACGTAGGTAGGTGTTCAAGATCACTTAGCGATCATCTATTCATCGACCGCTAGTATATACCACCTTCAATATATGCTCTACGTAAGTTAGCCACCATATAAAACTTAGGATGGTGCAACCTAAACACTCCACCTTTCCAACCTAATAACTTGACTAGTTCTAACACCGAGGTCATAGATTGTTAAGTCCCCGTGGCTCACAGATTCCTTCACAACACCAACAGGTTTAGGTACCCCCGAGACAGGTGATCCCGACGGCACGCAGCTGGCGTGGCAGTACGATGAGGAGAGCGACCGCCTGTACGTGAACTATCCAGAAGATTGAGGCGTGGTCGTGATCATGGGCAAGAATGCAGGGTAGCATAGTCATTTCCCTTGTTTTGTAGTCCGTAGTGGAACTACCTTGTTTGGATGTGTGATGTAACTCTGATATATTTATGAGATGGCAATTGAATCCCTTATTGTCATTCTGTTGATATTATGTATGTGCTATGTTACCATGTTTGCGAAACGCTTAGATGCGCTTCTTTCCAATTCGGGGCCTCGTTCCCCAAATCGGAAAGGACCTCATCTTAGTCGCTACAAGTTGGTATCAGAGCCTTACGACCATAGGAGCCTTTGTGTCATCGTACTTGGCCGAGTTGAGTCTAGTAAAATGTTTTGAGTCTTAGTTATATCGGAGAGTAGGATTCTTTTTTCTCCTCTTCCATGATGTGGTGAGGTTCCCGTCTTACGAAATCTTAATTCTACTCCTCTTCTCGCTCAAAAAAAAATTTGGATCACGCGGGTATTTGTGAAATCTATATGATTTCGATGTGACGGAGTTCTGTCTTGGTGCCTCCTGTCTGCCTTGATTTCTTCCGGGGAGTTGAGCTCCAGGGGATTCTTGCGCACATCGCCATCATTCAGATTTCTCAGTATCTAAGAACGAAGGATGTTCGTTATTGCTTCAATACTGGTAGTAGCGAGATAACCCCGATGTCCCCAGTACTGGTGCAGGTTGTTCGGGAGTACTACCATACTTTGTATCATTGTGATCACGAGGGTCTGTTGTAGATGAAGGTCCGAGATGTTGGTTGTGTGTTGACGGATGTGATACAGGTGACAGGTTAGTATAGGAGTTGTGTGACATTACTCCTTGTATCCGTGTACCAGATTGCATGACCAGTTATTTTGGGAATTCATAGGTGGGATATCAAGTAGTATCTTATAGGACTATCTTCCTACAGATGCATGATGGAGGTTGGGATTCGATGTTCAGTGGGTGTGTTTGTTCACGGTCGTCTTACAGCGGTTCTCGTTGTGTCTTAAAGAGTCCTTGTAGCTCGCTACGACTCGGGGATACTTCGTATGTCGTGTGCACTACCTTGCACAAGATGGCTACTGTAAATTCGAGCCCGTGCGATCTTATCCATGAAGATATCGGATGAAATCTCGATCATATGTTTGTTCCGAGCAGTTCTAGCTCATACTTGTTTGTAGTGGTCTTAATTAGAATTTTATCGACCGTCACTTTGAGGAAGCATTCTTACTATTTTGTCCGAGTGCAATTGCTTATTCCTGTTCAGATATTTCTATCATTTTGATTCAGCTATATCTTCAATTTATTCTGTAGGCTAATGTGTTGTCCGTCTTCAGGATGGCTCCACCAACTCGTCAGAACCCAGGGCATGAGGATGTGCCGCCACCACCTCCTCCTTCGGAGAATCCTCCGCCGCCGCCGCCTCCTCTTACTAAGGCTTGGCAAGCGGTGATGGTTGTTACTAATGCAAACACTCACATGTTGCGACAGTTGTTGCAAGAGAGGGGTAACCAGGAGCAAGGCAATTTCCAGCATGGTGGCCATCAATTTGCTAATCTGAGTCAGTTCCTGTCGAATCAGCCAAAGACTTTCACTTCCTGTGACCAGCCGTTTGATGCGGAGGATTGGATCCGTGATATGAACAAGCATTTCGAGTGTAGCAATGTTCGTCCTCAGGATTTTGTCAAATTTGCAACTTTCCAGCTGAAGGGGCAATCATCTATCTGGTGGCAACAGTTGAAGGATTCCAGAGGCGCTAGAGTGATCATTTGGGATGAGTTCTGCCGTGACTTCAGGTCCCACTACATTCCTTCCAGCTTCGTGGAGGAAATGCGTGAGAAGTTCAGGCGCTTGAAGCAGGGTGGTAATTCCGAGTACAAGTACAACGTTGAGTTCCACGAGCTAGCCCGATACGCCTTGCAGGATATCCCTGATCAGAAGAACAAGATTTATCAGTTTAGAGGTGGCTTGAAAGAAGATTTGCAGTTAGCTCTTGCTTTGCACGATCCTGAGGAGTTCGACAAGTTCTACAACTGAGCTCTGAGGGCAGAGGCAGCCTTGCTCATGGTGGAGAATTCTAAGAAGCGCTTCAGAGATTCCAGCTCTTCCTCGACTCAAGTGGTTCAGAAGCAACCGAAGTTTTGGGTGTCTCCTCCTCCTCCTCGGCACTCACAGAAGCTCAAGCATTCTGGTGGCCGTGGTTCTTCCCACCCACCCAACCCAGTCTTTCAGCAGAGATTCCAGCATCAGAAGCAAGGGCCTCCTCAGACTCAGTACCGGCAGCCAGTAGAGGTTACTTGTCACAAGTGTGGGCAGAAGGGTCATTATGCCAACAAGTGCACTTCTCAGCTTCGTCTGCCGCCTCCTACTCCAGGCAAACCTCCAAGTAATGCTCTTGTCAAGTTCAACCCTAGATCAGCTCGAGTCAACATGGTGAATGCAGCTGAGGCAGAAAACTCGTCAGATGTGATCATGGGTAACCTCCTCGTTAATGATATTCCTGCTAAAGTGTTATTTGATTCTGGTGCTTCTCATTCGTTCATGTCTAGAATGTTCTTTGTCGAGCATGATTTTGATTCTGAGTATTTGAAGAAGGCATTGCGTGTGGTGTCACCCGGTACTCTTATGAGCGCCAACAAAGTGGTTCGTGATGTTTCTGTCAAGATAGGGAGTTATTCTTTTCTGGCGTCTCCTATTGTCTTGGGCAATTCCGACATTGATTTGATCCTTGGTATGGACTGACTGGCCATCAACAAGGCATCGATTGATTGTGAAGCTAAAGAAGTGAAGCTTACCCACTCTTCGGAGGACATGATTATATTCGTGGCGCGCGATGATACAATTCGTCTATTCTCTTTGAATGAAAAGGGTGAGACTAATCCTATTTCGCAAGTCCCAGTGGTCTACGAATATGAAGATGTGTTTCCTGAAGAGCTGTCAGGCATGCCTCCGCACCGAGAAGTTGAATTTTTGATTGAGCTTGAGCCAGGCACTGAGCCGGTGTGCAAACGGCCGTACAAATTGGGTCCAGAAGAGTTGAAGGAACTTAAGAGGCAACTCGATGAGCAGGAGCGTTTGGGTTTGATCAGACCGAGCTCGTCTTCGTGGGGTTGTGGAGTTCTGTTTGTCAAGAAGAAGGATGGCACGGGCCGGTTGTGTGTCGATTACCGTCCATTAAACAAGAAGACAATCAGGAACAAATATCCACTTCCAAACATAACTGAGTTGTTCGAACAATTGAAAGGTGCTAAGGTCTTCTCCAAGCTCGATCTCAGAATGGGCTATCATCAAATTCGCATTCGCGAAGAAGATATTCCGAAGATTGCCTTCAGGACTAGTTTTGGCTCGTATGAGTATACGGTCATGTTATTTGGTCTGGCAAATGTTCCTCCGACATTCTTTCAATTGATGAACTACATATTCTCTCTGTTCAAGAATGACTTTGTCTTGCTCTATCTCGACGACATTCTGGTCTTTTCTGAAACTGAGGAAGAACATGAAGAACATCTCAGATTGGTGCTTGATAAGCTGAGGGAATACAGATTGTATGCCAAGTTTTCCAAGTGTGAGTTCTGGCTGAAAGAAGTCATCTATCTTGGTCACATTATTTGTGCCGAGGGCATCAAAGTTGATCTGTCCAAGGTTTAGGCCATTGTTGAATGGGAGCCTCCGCAAAATGTGAAGCAGCTTCGAAGCTTTCTCGAGCTTGCAGGTTATTGCAGAAGGTTCGTTGAGAACTTCTCCAAGATTGCGAAGCCACTCTCAAGTCTTCTTCGGAAAGGTGTTAAGTATGCTTGGTCTCTAGAGTGTCAGTTGGCCTTCGACACACTCAAAGAGAAGCTCACCTCCACTCCAGTCTTGGTTCCTCCGGATGATTCCAAGCCTTATCAGGTGTTCTGCAACGCTTCTCTCCAGGGTCTTGTTGCAGTTCTGATGCAAGAGAAGAACGTGGTTGCTTATACCTCCAGGCAGTTGAAGCCAGCGGAGAAGAACTATCCTGTGCATGATCTTGAGCTAGCAGCTGTGGTACACGCTCTGATGACTTCGAGACACCTCTTGTTGGAACGTAAGGTTGAAGTTTTCACCGATCACAAGAGTCTCAAGTACATCTTCACTCAGCCTAACCTGAATCTTCGGCAAACACGTTGGGTGGAAATGCTCCAAGATTTTAATCTGAGTGTTGAGTACACGCCAGGCAAAGCTAATGTCGTGGCAGATGCCTTGAGCAGGAAGGCTTACTGCAACAGTCTCCTTCTGCAACCTCTACAGCCTGGTCTTTGTGAGTCTTTTAGGAAACTCAACCTTCAGTTAGTACCTCAGGATTTCTTGCAAACCTTCAAATCTCTCCTACCTTGTAAGATCAGGTCCGAGCAGCACAGCTTCTTGATGCGATGATGAAGAAAGTCAAGATTGGTGTGGCAAAGAGTCTTCCCAAGTATAAGTGCTTCAGTGTTGATGCCAGGAACACGTTGTTCTTCGAGGATCATCTTGTCGTCCCGAAAGGTGATCTCAGAAAGGTAATCATGGAAGAAGCTCGTAACTCTCTGCTCTCTATTCATCCTGGAAGCTCCAAGATGTACCAGGACTTGAAATAGACCTTCTGGTGGACTCGTATGAAGTGTGAGATTGCTCAGTTCGTAAATGAATGTGATGTATGTCGAAGAGTGAAAGCAGAGCATCAACGTCCAGCAGGTCTTTTGCATCCTTTGCCCATTCTCGAGTGGAAGTTCGATCACATTGAGATGGATTTCGTCACCGGGTTTCCGTAGTCCAAGAAGGGTAATGATGCCATCTTCGTCGTCATCGACAAGTTGAGTAAAGTGGCTCATTTTCTTCCAGTCAAGGAATCCATTTCCGCAGCTCAGCTTACAGAGTTGTACACCTCCAGGATTGTGTCTTTGCACGGCGTGCCTATGATGATCTCTTTGGATCGCGGAAGTATCTTTGCTTCCAAGTTCTGGGACTTTTTCAGTCTGCTATGGGCACGAAGATCCGCTTCAGCACAGCTTTTCATCCTCAGACTAGTGGTCAAGTGGAGCGAGTCAATCAAGTTCTTGAGGATATGCTGAGAGCCTGTGTTATCTCTTTTGGTATGAAGTGGGAGGATTGTCTACCTTTTGCGGAGTTCTCGTATAACAACAGTTATCAAGCTAGTTCTAGCAAGGCTCCGTTTGAAATTCTCTATGGCAGGAAGTGTCATACCCCGCTCAACTCGTCTGAGACCGGCGAGCGTCATATCCTTGGGAATGATTTGATAGAAGAAGCCGAGGAGATGTGTCGGGTCATTCGCGACAACCTCAGAGCAGCTCAGTCCCGTCAGAAGAGCTATTATGATAGCAAGCATCATGACATGTCTTATGAGCTTGATGACTTCGTCTATCTCAAGGTGTCGCCTATGAAGGGTATGCAGCGCTTTGGCATCAAAGCCAAGCTTGCACCTCGTTTCATTGGTCCATTCAGAGTGGTTGGCAAGAGAGGCCACCTTGCGTACCAGATTGAGCTCCCGTCAAACTTTGCAAATGTCCATGATGTGTTCCATGTTTCTCAGCTCCGGAGGTGCTTCAAGACCCCCGAGCGCACTGTTCATCTTCAAGACATCGACCTTCAGCCTGACCTATCTTATCGTGAGCATCCAGTTGCGGTTCTCGAGGCGACTGAGCGCAAGACCCGCAACAAGACTGCCAAATTTCTCAAAGTGCAGTGGTCACACCATTCTGATAAAGAGGCTACTTGGGAACGCGAGGATCACCTCCGTCCTGAATTTCCGGAGTTCTTTCAGGCGTAGATCTCGGGGCGAGATCTTTTTGTAGTGTGGGAGAGTTTGTAATGCCCCAAGTGTGTTACCTTCCCTTTTTGGAACCTTCTTCATGTGGGTCCAACTTGTCATAGACATGAGAGTTATCTATGCTATGATTTCATGTGATGTCACTTGTTATTCTTCCTTGCATGTATGCATGCCATATCATATCATGTTTATGTCCTTGTGATGTTGCATTGTGTTCTTATGAGGTGATGTGATGCTTGTGGTCTTGTGTGACATGTGGTTTGTGAAATGTGTGGTGTGGTGCAACTCTAGTAGATTGCATGTGATAGTAGGAATAGATGTGGTTTGCATAGCTTCAAAACTCTCTCTCCCTCCTATTTATGTCAAGCCCAAATGTTTTTGCCTCTTCTCTGTTTTGAAAATGCCCATGCGTTAGCATATTTTTGTGGTGAAATTGTAGAGGTGAAGTTGCTGCTTTAATCCTTTTTGGCAAGGTGCAAATATTTCCAAAACAGACAATGTTAATGCTGTTTTGAAAATATTTAAATGCCCCAAATACTCATTTTCTATTTTTCTTAAATAGGTCATGATTTATCATGACCAGGGGTATTTTTGATTTGTTTTTATCCCCATTATATTTTGATGTGCTTTATTTCTTCTCTGGCTTTTCCTATAAATAGAAAAGCCCCAGGGATTTGTCTTTCTCTTATGTTGCCCCACCTGGTGCGCTCACTCCCTCCTGGCGGCCGAGTCCCTCTCTCCCTCGCGCTATAGGCCCAGCTCCCACGACCTCCTTCCACCTTCAGATGCCGTCTGCACCGCGCGCTCCCTTTCCGTCAGTCTAGCTAAGAGAGAGCAAGCGCCGTGAGGCACAAACGTCGAGCCCCCCCCCCATATATGTGGACGTCTATACCTCCCCTCTCCTAGGGTTCCTCTTTCTCCCATCCGTCGCCGCCACTCCATTCCCCATCTCTCTTTCTCCCCCCCCCCCCAAGGTGAGTCTCTGCAAATCAGAACAGAGAGAGGAGAGAAGCATCGCCGGCGTCTACCCCTGCATCCGCCGTTGACCGGTGCAGCCACCATGTCCAGGGGCATGGAGGAGCACCCCGCGCTCCATTCCCATCGTCGCTGATGTCGAGGAGCGACCTCACCGACGGGCAGGAGCTCTCCATCAGCTGAGTCTCGGAGCACCTCGTCTTCTTCCTCGGGCTGCAGCAGGGGCTTCTTCCGATCGTCTACTTCCCCTCCGATCCGGTTTCCTCCACCGTATGGCTTCCCCTCTTCCTTCCCTAGGTGAGGAGCCTCGCCTCCTTCCTTCCTCCCTCCTTCTCCTCGTCTGGATCGGCTAGGGTTCGCCGGAGTTCCTCTGTCAGAGAGTAGATCTTGCGTGCATGTGTTGCTGTGTTCATTATGGTTGCTCGGTAGAGCTAGGAGCAGAGACGGCTTCCTCCCCCTCCTGATAGCAGCGCGTAGAGGGTGGTTTCCCCTCATAGGATCAGCATAGTAGAGAGACCAGCTCCGGCGATCTCTCTGTCGCCGGCTCGCAGGTGCAAAGCAGGGTATAGGGTTGTGCTAGTTTACCTTTTTTTAAGGTCCCTACTCTGTGAGACTCCCGTATCGTAGCACAGTGGTATGTACCTGTGTGTGTTCTCGTGAGGTTCAGGGTTCGAGTCCCAGGGGTTGCACACCCCCCTCTTTGCATTTTACTTTGCATTTTATTTTCGAGCAGTAGTAGCGCAGCAGGACAGCTTAATTTGTTTAGATGCCCTGTTCTGTCGAGTACTGGCTGCCTAGGAGAGTGGTGTGTTGCAGTTTGTTGCATCCAGAGGTGCAGGGTTCGAACCCTCACCCATATCTTCTATTTTTTGTTTGTTCTTTCTTTTGTTTTACTTCTTGTTTGCATAAGCATGTGTGTGTATTAGTTGTAGCTACTAGGATAATTTTGTGGCATTTATTCTTGCCCTTAAACAGCATGAGTTGTTGTGCTTGTGCTTGTAGTTTTATTTGCATGTGTAGAAGATGTGCTTGTGCATTGTGTTCTAGGGGCTAAGTGTGCTAGTGATCTAGCTTGAGGGTGTACCCTAGCCCTTTCATGCAAGTTTATGCATGTGTAGTTGATGTGGTGTAGTTGTGTTTGTGTGTTTGGTGCACAAGTGAGAGTGAGTGTGTGTGGATGGGTTTCCCCCTCCCCACACACCTTGTTTATATGTGGTCTAGGTAGTTGATGATGTGTGTGTGGAGTATGTGGTGTTGCACTAGGAGTGCATTGCAGAGTTATCATGTCTAGGAGTGCATCTAAAGGATTAGGTGCATCTATATATAGGGTTGCTAGATTTCATGTGTAGGTGATGTTATTATGTTGTGCTTGTTGCTTGTGATGGTGTGGTGGTGTGCTAAAGCACATGAGCATGACGTCTACCCCTCATGTGCACCTAGGTAATGTTGAGAGTGTGCTTATGCTAGTGTAGATATAGTTCTAGTGAATAGCACATGTGATGATGCACTATTCACTACATATGATTCTATGCAGTTTTTGTTTTCTAGTTTGTGCTCATTTGTTCCAAGCAAGTGCATAGGTATTTTATATGATTTTGGGGTAGAGAAATCCCAGGAATCCATTGGTGAGATCAGTTTTTCCATTGGAACACTTTCTGGAGATGGCATATTTCAGATTTGTCCTTTGTTTAGAGCTTGGTTCCATGAGATGTGGTGTGTCCAAGAGTTTGATTCTTGGTTGTGGTAATTAAGGGTGACCCCCTCTACCACATGTTGGTTTAATTTCATGTTTAGGAATCCATATGTGCAAGTTATGGCCCTTCAAAGTAGGCATGTGGCTGAAATTCCAGATTAGTGAGAACCTGAGATTTTCACTAAGTCTGAGAATCTGTTTATATTTACTTCTCCTGTTGATGAACTTGTACAGGTCAATGTGTTGTGATTCAGCCTTAGCTTTCAACTAGAAAGTTGAAGCTTGTGTGTTTGTATAACTCCTTGTAAATTTTCATTCCATTTCGAGTCCTATAGATATTGTTTGGCTGCTGTCAAAATGCTTCAGAACATAAACAAATAGTGAGAATCTGGAATTTTCACCAAGTCCCTGAAATCTGATATTTTTAGGCAAGTTTGCAGTTGTGTAACTTTCTGTGTTTAACTCCTTTGTGTGATATTTTTGCTTGTGCTTGTAGTACTCTTGGATAGCTACTGCCTCATATCTTATTTGGCATGTTTGGGTGGCTGTGGGTGCTTTGCATGTAGCTCACAAAGTGCTATGATGTTGTTTATGGCAGATTGTGTGGTTTTGGTATTTTGATGTTTGTGAGTGCATAGTTGATGGTGTGGTGATATTCATTGCACCACCCCATCCGTGTTGGTTTGTTTTATGCCTTGGCAACCTGGAAATACCAGGGATATGCCTCTGGAGTGTGTTGTGATGAATTTCACACGTAGCACTTCATATCTTCTTTCATTGTTTCCCGTTGAACCGTAGCTCCGTTTGTAATAGTCTTTATATGGTTTTGCATCATTTTCACGTGACGCGTCTTATCATGTCATTCTCATGCATGTCAAGATAGCTTAGCGTGCATTTCTGTCCAGGAACATGTATTTACTTCTCATGCTTGTGCTAGTGAGTATAATAGAGGTGCATGCTCATATTCATCTCAAGCATCATGTGATTGTTGCATCTTGAGGTGCTGTTGTTCATTGGATGCTATTTTTATGTTGGGTAGCACCAGGATCAGAGAACGAGTACATGGATTCGGGAGAGTACGTGCAGGACGAACAAGAGCAGTTTCAAGCTGAAGATATCACACGCAAGATGATATGACCTTGATTCCATATCTAGACTTGTTATGCTAGATTACGTTTCCTTTGTGATATGCTCGCTGCCTACCACTGAAATAATTGCCTTCTGAAATGCCATGAAACCCAAACACTTATCCCTTCCTAGCAAATCTTTAATGGCTAAGTAGGCTTTGCTCAGCTACTAATGTTAGTGTTGCTAGATGCAGGTGCTTTGTCTCATGTGATAACATGAGTTTGATATCATTATGTTAAATCCGTTAAATTATTAATGCACCTATATACTTGGTAAATAATGGAAGGCCGAGCCTTTTGCCGTGTGTTTTGTTCTGTTATTGCCGCCATAGTTACTGGCTACCGGAGTTTGATTCCATATTGATCGCTCCTAACACGTTCGGGGTTGTTATGGGGACCCCCTCGATAAATCGCGTAGTGTTAAGACTTGTCCTGCAGGACCCAACCTTGGTTTTAATCTGCTAATCACTTAATAATAATCTGCATAGGGAATGGCCTCCCCGAGGAATTTAATCAACAACCCGGGCCAGTGCTCCTCGTGAGTGTTGGTCCAAACTAGAGCACTGTGCGGGGCCAACTTAGGGCAACTTGAGAGATTTCTATCAGGCCACTGTACGCGTCGCTCATCCGTCGTGTCGTGAGACTGAGATACGCGGCTCTTATCGGGTACGTCGACACGACGGGAGGTCCTGCTAGTGTTGCCTTACCTTAGCGATATATCTTGCGTATAGGAATCCCGGTGAAGCTTTGGTTCTCCCCAGAGTTGAGGTTTTCCTCTAAGGAATCAGACGAGATTACGAGATTCGTGATAGAGGATTACTTTGCGGCCCGTATACGTTTGTGATGGACTAGTTGGAGCACCCCTGCAGGGTTTAATCTTTCGGAAAGCCGTGCCCGCGGTTATGTGGCAACTTGGAATATTTGTTGACATCCGGTAATAGATAACTTAAACATAAGCTAATAAAATTGCCAATTGTGTGCGTAACCGTGACTGTCCCCTTCGAAGATCTCTCTTCAATCGGGAACACGGTGGGGTTATGTTTGACGTAGGTAGGTGTTCAGGATCACTTAGTGATCATCTATTCATCGACCGCTAGTAAATACCACCTACAATGTATGCTCTACGTAAGTCAGCCACCATATAAAGCTTAGGATGCTGCAAGCTAAACACTCCACCTTTCCAACCTATTAACTTGCCTAGTTCTGGCACCGAGGTCATAGATTGGTGAGTCCCCGTGGCTCACAGATTCCTTCACAACACCAATAGGTTCAGGTACCCCCGAGACAGGTGATCCCGACGGCACGCAACTGGCGTGGCAGTACGATGAGGAGAGCGACCCCCTGTACGTGAACTATCCAGAAGATTGAGGCGTGGTCGTGATCATGGGCAAGCATGTAGGGTAGCATAGTAATTTCCCTTGTTTTGTAGTCCGTAGCGGAACTACCTTGTTTGGATGCGTGATGTAACTCTGATATATTTATGAGATGGCAATTGAATCCCTTATTGTCATTCTGTTGATATTATGTATGTGCTATGTTACCATGTTTGCGAAACGCTTAGATGCGCTTCTTTCCAATTCGGGGCCTCATTCCCCAAATTGGAAAGGACCGCATCTTAGTCGTTACACGCCACCCCTAATAAATCGTTGAGCTCCACTCTGAGGCTTAACGCGTAGTAGTACTTGTCATGTCACATTACTCTGATGTGGCGTGCCCCTTTTATTTTCACGAGCAGTAGAGTCACCCTAAGACCACTGTAACATTTCCATCTAGCCTAAGACTTGGATATGTTGTAGTAATTTGTAGAGCAACCCTTGCTCTACTTGTATAATATTAAGTACTACTGGTTTCCTGTATCAAGTTGAGTCTGTCAGTGGGAAATATTTTCTTCACTAAGGACGCACATGGCTGATTTCCAATTAAATCATTTATTTGGAAACCAGTCATGACAGCAAGTCCCGGAGGTCCTTGAAGAGAAAAACTGATGTTAATCTCAAAAACTTTAAATTTGCCTCGGTATGCCGAGTGGTCGATGTATCGCTTCAACTTCGTTCGGGTGCTAATCCCGAGTACTTTATGGTTGCACGGATAACTTTGATCCGTGTTGAGCTCTTTTGAATTTATCTGTGTTTGATATTTGCCAGATTTGCTAGGTTTCCTTCACGTGAATTGATTGCTATTCATTTGGAACAAACTTTTTACTTAGGTGAATCATGTCCATCTAAGCCTCCGAGTGTAAGAATTTCTCTTCACTCAGAGTACGTTTCGTACTTAGGCGAAGACTGGTTCGTAGCTAAGCGTCCGAGTGGATGGGTCGCTCCCCACTCGGAGTACGTTTTGTACTTAGGCAAAAACTGGTTCGCAGCTAAGCGTCCGAGTGGATGGTTTTTATCTACTCGTAAAAGTTTGTTAACTTAGGTGAATCTTGTTTGCAGCTAAGCCCCCGAGTGTGAGGGTCGCTCTCCACTCGGAGTACGTTTAGTACTTAGGCGAAGACTGGTTCACAGCCAAGCTTCCGAGTGGATAGTTTTTATCAACTTGGAAAAGTTTGTTAACTTAGGTGAATCTTGTTCGCAGCTAAGCCCCCGAGTGTGAGGGTCGCTCTCCACTCGGAGTACGTTTACACTTAGGTGAAGACTGGTTCGCACCTAAGCTTCCGAGTGGATAGTTTTTATCCACTCGGAAAAGTTTGTTAACTTAGGAGAATCTTGTTTGCAGCTAAGCCCCCAAGTGTGAGGGTCGCTCTCCACTCGGAGTACGTTTACACTTAGGCGAAGATTGCAACTAAGCGTCCGAGTGGATAATTTTTATCCACTCAGAAGAGTTTGTTAAGTTAGGCGAATCTTGTTCGCAGCTAAGCCCCCGAGTGTGAGGATCACTCTCCACTCAGAGTACGTTTACACTTAGGCGAAGACTGTTTCGCAACTAAGCGTCCGAGTGGATAGTTTTTATCCACTCGGAAGAGTTTGTTTACTTAGGTGAATCTTGTTCGCAGCTAAGCCCCCGAGAGTGAGGATCGCTCTCCACTCGGAGTAGATTTTTTGGTCGCGTTGCCACTCGACCGGAATGGACTAAAACCGAGGAAGTTAGGACATGGACAGGCAACTTTATTTAGAAAACTTTGTCTGTTACATCGAATAAACCGGTAATCAAGCATAAAAACACTTCAGTAGATCCGCATTCCATGCACGCGGTTCGTCTGTCCTCTTCTGAAGATTGCAGAGTCGATAAGCTCCATTGTTTAACATCTTTGCAATGATTAAGGGTCCTTCCCAAGCAGGAGCTAACTTATGAGGCTGTTGCTGATCCACTCGGAGCACCAGATCTCCCTCATGGAATGCCCGACACCTTACATGCCTTGAATGAAAACGCCGCAAGTCCTGTTGATAAATTATGTATCAAACCAGTGCCAACTCGCGTTCCTCCTCCAGAAGAGCTACTCCATCCTGACGTGCTTGTTCGTCTTCAGCTTCTGAATATAAATCCACTCGGGGGAGCTGTGAATCAAGTCACTCGGTAGAACACCTTGAGCTCCATATACCAAGAAGAGAGGAGTTCGCCTTGTCGACCGGTTCGGTGTTGTCCTCAAACCCAAGAGGACAGAAGGCAGTTCAGTCACCCAAGCACCAGCGGCATACTCAAGGTCTTGCATGAGTCAAGGCTTTAACCCTTGCAGGATCAGACCATTTTCTCGCTCTGTTTGACCGTTGGTTTGCGGATGAGCAACGGATGCATAATCCACTCAGGTCCCTTGGTTGGTGCAGAAACGTCTGAATTCGTCTGAGTCGAAGTTCGACCCATTGTTTATGATGATGCTATGCGGGACTCCATACCAGAATGTAATTTCCCTTACAAACTTAATGGTTGTGTGGGCATCCAGCTTCTTGATTGGCTTGGCTTCAATTCATTTGGTAAACTTGTCGACTGTGACGAGCAAGTGTGTGAAACCACTCTGGCCTGTCCGGAAAGGTCCGGCCATGTCCAAACCCCAAACGGCAAACGGCCAAATGAGAGGAATCGTCTTCAGGGCTGATGCAGGTTTGTGACACAAGTTGGAGTAGAACTGATAGCCTTCACAGCGGTCGACCAGGTCCTTGGCCATTTCGTTAGCACGAGGCCAGAAGATCCAGATCGGTATGCTTTGGCAACAATGGTCTGACAGGACGCATGGTGACCACAGGTCCCCGAGTGGATTTCTTCCAGAATCAGTTGGCCCTCCTCAGGGGAGATACATCATTGAGCTATGCGAGTCACACTTTCTGTGTAAAGTGGACCACCCATTACCGTGAAGGCCATTGACCTACGAACAATCTGTCGGGCTTCATCTTCATCTTTTGGCAACTCTCGCCTTAAAATGTATGCAATATATGGTACAGTCCAATCGGGAGTAATCACCAAAACTTCCATGATAAGGTCAATGACTGCGGGAACATCGACACTGAAAGGATCCTCTTGCATGGACGGAGTGCGCAAGTGTTCCAAACACACATTGTTGGGTATAGGTTTTCGAGTAGATCCGATCTTAGCCAATTCGTCAACTGCCTGGTTCTTCAATCGAGGGACATGATGGAGTTCTAAGCCTTCAAACGTCTTCTCCAGCTTCCTCACTGCATTACAATAACCTGACATGGCAGGGTTCTGGACGTCCCACTCCTTCATCACCTGATTGACCACTAAGCCCGAGTCGATGTAGACCATTAGGCGTCGAACACCGAATGAGATGGCCATACGCAACCCATAAAGGAGAGCTTCATACCCAGCCTCATTGTTGGATGAATCAAAGTGGGTCTAAAGGACATAATTAAGCTTGTCGCCCTTTGGAGACACCAATACCACACCAGCACCGGACCCATTTAACATCTTGGATCCATCAAAGAACATAGTCCAATGCGCCGAGTGAATCTGTGCATGATGTTGTTGTTCCACCCACTCAGCCATAAAATCAGCCAAGGCCTGAGACTTGATGGCCTTCTTTGCTTCAAACTTGATATCCAAATACAATAGCTCCATAGCCCATTTGGCCACTCGGCCCGTTGCATCCCTATTGTGAAGGATCTCTGATAGGGGAGTGTCACTGATGACTGCTATGGAGTGATCTTGAAAATAATGTGGCACTTTCTTTGCTGTCAAATATATTCCATAAAGAAGCTTCTGGTAATGGGGATACCTTTGCTTAGAAGGATTCAATACTTCTGAAATATAATAGACTGGACGTTGAACCTTGTAGGCTTTGCCCTCTTCTTCTCTCTCGACTGTCAGGATTGTACTGACGACTTGATTGGTCGTTGCGATGTATAGGAGCAGTGGCTCTTTGCTGTGCGGAGCAGCAAGCACCGGCTGGGTGGAAAGCAGAGCTTTGAGCTCCACAAATGCTGCTTCGGCTTCATCATTCCACTCGAATACATCCGACTTCTTCATCAATCGGTACAAAGGCAGTGCCTTCTCACCGAGACGAGATATAAACCGACTCAATGCTGCCAGAAATCATGTAAGTTTATGTACATCATGCACTCACACAGGACTCTGCATTCTGACGATGGCGCCAATCTTCTCAGGGTTAACGTGGATCCCTCGTTCGGAAACGAGAAAACGGATTAACTTTCCCCCCAGGAACACCAAAAGTGCAATTAGTTGGACTGAGCTTGATGTCATATTTTCTTAAATTGGCAAATGTTTCTGCTAAGTCAGTCAGTAGGTCGGAACCTTTGCGCGACTTGACAACTATATCATCCATGTACGCTTCAATATTTCGACCAATATGGTTGAGCAGACACTTTTGGATCATGCGAATGAAGGTTGCACCAGCATTCTTCAGACCGAAAGGCCTAGTGATGTAACAGTAACACCCGAAAGGGGTGATGAAGGTTGTTTTTATTTCATCTGGACCAAACAGACGGATCTGATGGTAACCAGAGTAAGCATCAAAAAAGACAAACGCTCGCATCCCGCGGTTGAATCGACAATCTGATCAATGCGGGGGAGCCGAAAGTGGTTCTTCGGACAGACCTTATTAACGTTTTTGAAGTCGAGACACATGTGAAGTGAATTATCCTTCTTGGGAACCATGACAACATTCGAGAACCACTCGGAGTGGTAAATCTCCCGAATTAATTTGGCTTCCAAGAGCTTCGCTACCTCCTTGCCGATCGCCTTCCTCTTCTCAGACGCAGATTGTCGCGGGCGCTCTTTGACTGGCTACGCCTTCCGATCCACTCGCAAATGGTGCTCAGTCAGCTCCCTGGGTAGACCCGGCATGTCAGCAGGCTTCCGTGCAAAGATGTCCCAGTTCTCACGGAGGAACTGGGTGAGCTTGGCTTCCTATTTTCTGTCGAGTGTCGTTGATATGTTGGTTGGAGCCGCATTGGGATCAGTCGGATGAACATTAACTGGCTAGACCTCTCCTGCCGACTGAAAAGCGGACTCTAAAGCTGGCTTCTTGGCACGCATCAGGTCAGGTGGGTCGGCGGTTTTCTGGTACTCTTCCAATTCTACCACGGCCATCTGCTAGTCTGCAATCTTAGACCCTTGCTGCAAACACTCTTCGACCCTGTGCCGATTGCCGGAAACAGTGATAACACCCTTAGGGCCTGGCATTTTCATCTTCAGGTACACGTAACATGGTTTGGCCATTAAACGCGCATAAGCAGGACGGCCCAGAATAGCATGATATGCACTCTGGAAGTCCACCACCTCAAATGTTAGCTTCTCTTTGCGAAAATTTCGAACGGAGCCAAAAACAACATCCAGTTTGATCTGACCGAGTGACTTGGCCTTCTTCCCTGGGATTACTCCATGAAAGGACATAGAACTCTCGCTGAGTCGGGACATCGGAATGCCCATCCCCTTGATAGTTTCTGCATATAAGATATTGAGCCCACTCCCTCCATCCATCAACACTTTGTGGAGCCGAACACCTTCAACAACTGGGTCGACAACCACAACTTGGCGACCTAGAGTCGGAACAACAGCTAGATGGTCCGACTGGTCAAACGTGATGGGAGTCTGCGACCATTTCAGGTACGTTGGGGTGGTTGGTACTGCCATGTTAACCTCTCTGTTTATGACTTTCAATCGACTTTTGCTCTCTACATCAGCAAAAATCATCAGGGTTGCATTGACCTTGGGGAAATCTTCCTTGTCCTCGGTATCCTCTCCTTCTTCAGGCTCTTTTCCACTTGACTGACCCTTGAACTCTTGGAGCAACAATCGACACTGCCGGGTGGAATGCTTTGGCAAGATCAGGTTGCCTTCATCATCTTTCTTCGTGTGAAAAACACACGGCTGATCCAAAACATCTCATTCATCTTGGATTTCTTTGGAGGGAATGGTGCCTTGGCCTTTCCCTTAAATTTTGCTCCTGCTAGAGCGGATGCTTCTGTTGGGGTTGCAGTTTCAACTTTCCGCTTCTGCTTCCGATTGGAACTAGCATCAGTATTGTCGACTGCTTTACCCATGCCGCTACGAAGGCGGTCTTCTTCTTCTCGGTTTGCATAAAGGGTGGTTATCTCCATCATTTTACTCATTGACATGTCGCCTGAGTGACCAAACTTCAGATACAGCTCTCGATACCTGACACCTACCTTGAAGGCGCAGACTGCTTGGTGCTTGGTAACATTCTCCATCGTGTGGTGAAGGGTGGTCCAGCACTGAATGTAATCACGCGAAGACTCACTCGACTTCTGTACATAGTGTTGTAGCTCAGAAAGGCTAGCAGGACGCTTGCACGTGCCCTCGAAGGTCTTGATGAACACTCGGGCCAGATCTGCACAACAGAATATACTTGAAGGAGCCAATTGATTCAATCATGCACGGGGTGAGCCATCCAGCATCAGGGGCAAATGCTTCATTGCAACATTGTCATTGCCGCCGCCAATATGTACTGCAACTCGGTAATTATTGATACGTCTCCAACGTATCTATAATTTTTGATGGTTTCATGCTATTATCCTGTCAAACTTTGGATGTTGTGTATGCCTTTTATATCTTTTTTGGGACTAACTTATTAACTCAGTGCCAAGTGCCAGTTCCTGTTTTTTCTGTGTTTTTGCCCTTTTCATAGGAGGATTTTAAACGGAGTCCAAACGGAACGAAACTTCCAAAAAAATTCCGAAATAGAAGACGATCGGGAGAATTGAGAACCAAGGCAGAGGGTCACCAGGGACCCCACAAGCCCCCTAGCCGCGGCCAGGGGGCCCGCGCCTCCGAGGCTTGTGGGCTCCCTGGGCCTCCTCTGCCCTAGGTCTTTCGCCTATATATTCCCTAAAATCCTAGAAAAAAATCAAGGGAACCACAAAAACACTTTTCCGTCACCGCAAGCTTCTGTCTCCGCAAGATCCCATCTGGGGCATGTTCTGGTTTCCTGCCGGAGGGGGATTCGGATACGGAGGGCTTCTTCATCAACACCATGACCTCTCCGATGATGCGTGAGTAGTTCACCATAGACCTACGGGTCCATAGCTAGTAGCTAGATGGCATCTTCTCTCTCTTGGATCTTCAATACAAAGTTCTCCGTGATCTTCATGAAGATCTATCTGATGTAATCTTATTTTGTGGAGTAATAGTAGTAGATGCAAAAAGAATCAGTCTACTTGTCTCGGACGTGATTCCTATATGTATGATCATTGCATTAGATATCTCCATGACTTTGCGCGGTTCTATCAATTGCTCGATAGTAATTTGTTCACCCACCGTAATATTTTCTATTTTTAGAGAAGCTTCTAGTGAACACTATGGCCCCCGGGTCTACTTCACATCATATTTTCAGCCTTACACTTTTACTTCGTTGCACTTTTCGCCTTTAGATCTCACTTTGCAATCAATCTTGAAGGGATTGACAACCCCTTTACAGCGTTGGGTGCAAGCTCTTTTGTGTTTGCGCAGGTACTCTGGACTTGACGAGATTCTCCTACTGGATTGATACCTTGGTTCTCAAACTGAGGGAAATACTTACTTCTCGTGTGCTGCATCACCCTTTCCTCTTCAAGGGAAAAACCAACGCAAGCAAGTCTCCGTCAACGTGTCAATTTCTGGCGTTGTTGTTTGAGAAGTAGCAGAAGGATTTCTGGCGCCGTTGCCGGGGAGGATCAAGTCAAGAACTCATCCAAGTAAGTGTCACAAACTCATCTCTTGCATTTACTTTTTTTGCCTCTCGTTTTCCTCTCCCCCACTTCTGAAAAACCAAAATTTACAAAAATATTTGCCTTTTTCGTTTGCCTTTTTCGTTCGCCCTTTTCTCTCGCTTGCTTTCTATTCGCTTGTGTGCTTGTTTGCTTGCTGAAGTCACCATGACTGAAAACACCAAACTTTGTGACTTCTCGAATACTAATAATAATGATTTTATTAGTACTCCGATTGCTCCTGCCACTAGTGCGGAATCATACGAAATCAATGTTGTTTTGTTGAATCTTGTTATGAAAGAGCAATTCTCCGGCCTTCCTAGTTAAGATGTTGCATCCCATCTTAATACATTCATTGAGCTTTGCGTATGCAAAAGAAGAAAGATGTGGATAATGATGTGATTAAATTGAAGCTTTTTCCTTTCTCGTTGCGAGATTGAGCAAAAACTTGGTTTTTGCCTTTGCCCAAAAATAGTATTGATTCTTGGAACAAGTGCAGAGATGCTTATATATCCAAGTATTTTCCATCGGCTAAGATTATCTCTCTCTGTAATGATATTGTGAATTTTAAGCAACTTGATCATGAACATGTTGCACAATCTTGGGATAGGATGAAATTGATGATTAGAAATTGTCCCGCTCATGGCTTGAGTCTTTGGATGATTATACAAATCTTTTACGCTGGCTTGAATTTCGCTTCTAGAAATATCTCGGACTCCGCCTCAGGTGGAACGTTCATGGAAATCACGTTAGGAGAAGCTACAAAACTCCTAGACAATATCATGACGAACTACTCTCAGTGGCACACTGAAAGGTCACCTACTAGTAAGAAGGTACACGCTATAGAAGAAATTAACTCGTTGAGTGCTAAGATGGATGAGTTAATGAATTTGGTTGCTAGTAGAATTCCTCCTTTAGATCCTAATGACATGCCCTTGTCTTCCTTGATTGAGAGTAGCAACGCTAGCTTGGACGTTAATTTTGTTGGTAGGAATAATTTTGGCAACAACAATGCTTTTAGAGGAAACTATGTTCCTAGGCCTTTTCCTAGTAACCCCTCTAATAACTTTGGCAACTCCTACAACAATACTCATGGAAATTACAATAGATTACCCTCTTATCTAGAGAGTAATATCAAAGAGTTTATCAACTCACAAAAGTTTTCAATGCGTCCATAGAGGAAAAACTACTCAAAATTGACGGTTTGGCTAGGAGCGTTGATAGAATGTCTAGTGATATTGATGCTTTTAAAGTTAGATGTCCTCCTCCCAAGATCCATATGGATGAAACTTTGAAAGCTACGTGTGTTTCCATGAGTGAGAGTAAATAAAGAACCGCCGAAATTCGTGCTAGACATGAATGGCTTAAAAGGGCGTGTTCTCGTGATAAGAATCACGAAGATCTTAAAGTGCTTGGTGTGACTCCCATTGAATCTTTGTTTTCTTGTGTCAAACCTAATGATGATGGGGCTGGATATGAATCCACTTTGGTTGAAAAACGCCCCAATGATTCGGAGTCCATCTATCTTGATGCTAAAAGCATTGAAAGTGGAGTAGAAGATATTAAAACTTTGAGTAGTAATGAAATTACTACTTTGGATTTCAAGGAATTCAATTATGATAGTTGCTCCTTGATTGAATGCATTTCCTTGATGCAATCGATGCTAAACTCTCCACACGCTTATAGCCAAAACAAGGCCTTTACCGATCATATCGTCGAAGCTATGATAAAATCTCTTGAAGAGAAACTTAAATTGGAAGTTTCTATCCCTAGAAAGCGTCATGATGAGTGGGAACCTACTATCAAAATCAAAATCAAAAACTATGAATGCAATGCTTTGTGTGATTTGGGTGCTAGTGTTTCCGCGATTCCAAAGTCTTTATGTGATGTTCTGGGTTTTAATGAGATTGAGGAGTGTTCTCTTAATTTGCATCTTGCGGATTCTACTGTCAAGAAACCCATGGGAAGGATCAACGATGTTCTTATTATTGCAAATAGGAACTATGTACCTGTGGATTTCATTGTGCTTGACATTGATTGCAATCCTACAAGCCCTATCATTCTTGGTAGACCTTTCCTAAGGACTATCGGTGCTATCATCGATATGAAGGAAGGAAATATTAGATTTCAATTTACTTTAAAGAAGGGTATGGAACACTTTCCTACAAAGAAAATAAGATTGCCTTATGAATCCATGATGAGGGCTACTTATGGTTTGAGCACCAAAGACGACGATACATGATTCTATCGCTTTATGCCTAGCTAAGGGTGTTAAACAATAGCGCTTGTTGGGAGGCAACCCAATGAATTTATCTTTTTATTTCAGTTTTGTTGCGTCCACACTATCATAATTCTGTTATGATTGTGGCTTTTGTGTTTCTTTTTGTGTTTGAGCCAAGCAAAACCTTTATGACTAGTCTTGATGATGGTTGTTTGATCCTGCTGGAAAAAGACAGAAACTTTTTGCTCACGAGATTATTTTTCATTTTTATTCAGAAGTAGATTTGGAGTTGATTCTTTTTGCTGCTGGTTGATATTCCTTTTTCCCACGCAGTAGTAATTTTTCAGAATTTCTGAGGTACCAGAAGTATACGAAGTATACAGATTGCTACAGACTCGTCTGTTTTTGACAGATTATGTTTTTGTTGAGTTGGTTGCTTGTTTTGATGAAACTATGGATAGTGTCGGGGGGTACTAGCCATGGAAAAGGGAGAATACAGTAATCTAACACCAATATAAATAGAAATCAAGATTGCTATAGTACCTAAGGAGGTGGTAGTTTGTTTTCTTGTGCTAATGTTATCCCGAGTTTCTGTTTAAGTTTTGTGTTGTGAAGTTTTCAAGTTTTGGGTGATGTTCTCATGGACAAATGGATAAAGAGTGGAAATAGATCAAGCTTGGGGATGCCCAAGGCATCCCAAGCCAAATTCAAGGACACCAAAAAGCCTAAGCTTGGGGATGCCCCGGGAAGGCATCCCCTCTTTCGTCTTCAATCCATCGGTAACGTTACTTGGAGCTATATTTTTATTCACCACATGATATGTGTTTTGCTTGGAGCGTCTTGTATCGTAGGATTCTTTTCTTTTTGTTGTGTCACAATCATCCTTGCTTCACACCTTTTGAGAGAGACATGCACTCATCGTGATTTTTCTAGAATGCTCATCGTGCTTCACTTATATCTTTTGAGCTAGATAATTTTGCTCTATGTGCTTCACTTAGATCTTTTAGAGCACGGCGGTGCGTGACTTGGTAGTTGGCTTGTGCTATGAAAGTAGTCCCAAAGGTGTTAGGTACCCAAAGTGGATACAAAAACCTCCATCTTCATGTGCATTGAGTAGAAAGAGAAGTTTTGATTCCTCTCAATTAGTTTTAAGATGTGGATTTGGTAATATTAAGACTTATGTTAGTAGGGTGTTGTGAATCTAGAAATACTTGTGTTGAGGTTAGTGATTCCCGCAACATGCACGTATGGTGAACCGCTATGTTAGGAAGTCGGAGCATAATTGATCTATTGATTGTCATCCTTTGTGTTGTGGTCGGGATCGCGCGATGGTTAACACCTACCAACCCTTCCCCTAGGAGTATGCACTTAGCACTTTGTTTCGATTACTAATAAAAACTTTCGCAACAAGTATGTGAGTTCTTCATGACTAATGTGAGTCCATGGTATAGATGCACTTTCACCTTCCACCATTGCTAGCCTCTCTAGCATCGCGCAACTTTCGTCGGTGCACAAACCCACCATATGCCTTCCTCAAAACAGCCACATACCTACCTACTATGGCATTTTCATAGCCATCCGAGATATATTACCATGCAACACTCACCGTTCCGTTTCATGACTTGTGTCGTCACTCTCATATTGCCATTGCATGATCGTAAGATAGCTAGCGAGATGTTTCAACGTCATACGCCAAGCTAGATCGTTGCACATCCCGGTACACTGCCGGAGGCATGTCCTATAGAGTCATCATCGTTCTAAGCTTTGAGTTGTGAGTAAATAAAAGTGTGATGATCATCATTATTAGAGCATTGTCTCATGTGAGGAAATAAAAAAAGAGGCCAAAGTTGCCCACACAAAAAAAAAGAAAAAGAGAGAGAGAGAGAGAGGCCTCAGAGCCCAAATAAAAAAAGAGAGAAAAAGAGAGAAGGGACAATGCTACTATATTTTTCCACACTTGTGCTTCATAATAGCACCATGTTCTTCATGATTGAGAGCCTCTCGTTTCGTCACCACCATATGCTAGTGGGAATTTTTATTATATAACTTGGCTTGTATATTCCAATGATGGGCTTCCTCAAATTGCCCTAGGTCTTCGTGATCAAGCAAGTTGGATGCACACCCACTAGTTCTCCTTTTTGAGCTTTCACATACTTATAGCTCTCGTGCATCATTTGTATGGCAATCCCTACTCATTCACATTGATATCTATTAATGGGCATCTCCATAACCCTTTGATACGCCGAGTCAATGTGACCATCTCCTCGTTTTTTGTCTCACAACCACCACCACACTCTATTCCACCTATAGTGCTATATCCATGGCTCACACTCATGTATTGCGTGATAGTTGTAAAAGGTTTGAGAAAGTAAGAGTGCGAAAACAATTACTTGGCCAATACCGGGGTTGTGCATGATTTAAGTTAGTTGTGTGAGGATGATGGAGCATAGCCACACTATATGATTTTGTAGGGATAACTTTCTTTGGCCTTGTTATTTCGAAATTTCATGATTACCTTGCTAGTTTGCTTGGAGTATTATTGTTTTCATGTCAATAGCAAACTATTGTTTTGAATCTCATGGATCTGAACATTCATGTCACATGAAAGAAGTTACAAAGGACAACTATGCTAGGTAGCATTCCACATCAAAAATTCGGTCTTTATCACTTCCCTACTCGAGGACGAGCAGGAGTTAAGCTTGGGGATGCTTGATACGTCTCCAACGTATCTATAATTTTTGATGGTTTCATGCTATTATCCTGTCAAACTTTGGATGTTTTGTATGCCTTTTATATCTTTATTGGGACTAACTTATTAACTCAGTGCCAAGTGCCAGTTCCTGTTTTTTCTGTGTTTTCGACCCTTTTCAGAGGAGGATTTTAAACGAAGTCCAAATGGAACGAAACTTCCAAAAAGATTTTTTCCGAAACAGAAGACGATCGGGAGACTTGAGAACCAAGGCAGAGGGTCACCAGGGACCCCACAAGCCCCCTAGCCGCGGCCAGGGGGCCGCGCCTCCCAGGCTTGTGGGCTCCCTAGGCCTCCTCTGCCCTAGGTCTTTCGCCTATGTATTCCCTAAAATCTTAGAAAAAATCAAGGGAGCCACGAAAACACTTTTCCGCCACCGCAAGCTTCTGTCTCCGCAAGATCCCATCTGGGGCACATTCTGGTGCCCTGCCGGAGGGGGGATTCGGATACGGAGGGCTTCTTCATCAACACCATGACCTCTCCTATGATGCGTGAGTAGTTCACCATAGACCTATGGGTCCATATCTAGTAGCTAGATGGCTTCTTCTCTCTCTTGGATCTTCAATACAAAGTTCTCCATGATCTTCATGGAGATCTATCCGATGTAATCTTCTTTTGCGGTGTGTTTGTCGAGATCCGATGAATTGTGGATTTGTGATCACATTATTTATGAATCTTATTTGAGTTTATTCTGGTCTTTTATATGCATGATTTCATATCCTTGTAATTCTCTTCGAGTTGTGGGTTTTGTTTGGCCAGCTTGATCTATGATTCTTGTAATGGGAGAAGTGCTTGGTTTTGGGTTCATAGCGTGCGGTGACCTCACCTAGTGACAGAAGGGGTAGCGAGGCACGCATCGTGTTGTTGCCATCAAGGGTAAAAAGATGGGGTTTTCATCATTGGTTTGAGTTTATCCCTCTACATCATGTCATCTTGCTTAAGGCGTTACTCTGTTCGTCATGAACTCAATGCACTTTTCACGCCCAAGATGCGACCCTATCCTCAATTTGACACGAGGGCCTCGTCAGGGATAGAAGCGCATCTCGTCGTGTCGCAAGAATGGATATCGTTACAAGTACATGTACTGAAAAGAAGAGATATATAAAGAGTTGGCTTACACTCGCCACAAGCTACATCAAAGTCACATCAGCACATTACATAGTCATCAAGAGTAAGAGCAGGGTCCGACTACGGACAAAAACAAACGACAAAAGAAGAACGACGTCCATCCTTGCTATCCCAGGCTGCCGGCCTGGAACCCATCCTAGATCGATGAAGAAGAAGAAGAAGACGCAACTCCAAATAAACAATCAACGCGCTCGCGTCAAGGAACCTTTACCTGTACCTGCAACTGGTGTTGTAGTAATCTGTGAGCCACAGGGGACTCAGCAATCTCATTCCCAAAGGTATCAAGACTAGCAAAGCTTTATTGGTGAGGTAAGGTTAAGTGGTGAGGTTACAGCAGCGGCTAAGCATATATTTGGTGGCTAAACTTACGAGTACCAGAAATAAGAGGGGGAAGATCTACGCATAGCGGACGTGAACTACTGATGATCAAATGAATGATCCTGAACATGTACCTACGTCAGACATAACCCCACCATGTCCTCGATTGGAGTAAGAACTCACGAAGGAGACAGTCACGGTTACGCACACAGTTGGCAAGTTTTAATTAAGTTAACTTCAAGTTATCTAGAACCAGTGTTAAACAAAGTTTCCACGTTGCCACATAACCGCGGGCACGGCTTTCCGAAAGATTTAACCCTGCAGGGGTGCTCCAACTAGTCCATCACAAATTACCACAAGCCGCATAGAAATCCTCAATCACGAAGCTCGCGATCTCGTCGGATTCCCTAGTGGAAAACCTCAACTCTGAGATTACCCAAAGCATCACCGGAATCCCGATGCACAAGATATCTCGTCAAAGGTAAAACTAATCCAGCAAGGCCGCCCGACGTGTCGACGAACCCGATAGGAGCCGCGTATCTCGTTCTCAGGACACGACGGATGGAACTAGCTACAGGTGCTGATGGGGTCGTAGTCCTAGGGTAGGGTCATAGGCGTGCCATGCAGGTCCTACCCAAGGACTACCCCTCACAAAGGACAGGGCCCTTAGTCAGTCCTGACTGAATTAAGGAGTCCCCATCATCCAGTCGGTAACAGGTCCTCAATCATCCAGTCGGAGACTAGCATTCGGAGGATACCAAGCTAACCGACTGGATACACTCGGTACATCGTAACCTCTGTGGAGGGAAACGGTCGTACGTTTCCGGGTGCATTTATTAGTATTTAGAGCATACGTTACCTGTAACGTACGCATTCAATCCCCACTACTCCACCCTTGTACCGGAATCGTTGTGGAGGGAAGCGCACTCTATATAAGCCGCCCTCCCCCACTTGTAGAGGGGTTAGAAAATCATTGTATTCCATATTCCACTCGACAACAAGCTCCGAGAGCACTGAGGCGTAGGGTTGTTACCTCCACCGCAGAGGGGCCTAAACTCATACAACCTTGCCGTAGCTAGGACTCTGCCCATCTCATCCATACCCTACACATCTACTGTCAGGCTTATACCCACGACAGCTGGCGCCCACCGTGGGGCAGGCGTCTAAGCGACTTCCGGCGAGTTTGCGACTACTTCTTTTCGTCATGTCGTCCGGTGGAGATTCGAGCATGGGTCACCAGATCTTCTTCAGCGCTCTCTCCTTCATCGTCGATGACTCGGCGTGGCTTCGGGATGCGCCCCTCGACATCGAGGAGCTTCCCCGTCGCGGGGCTACGCACTTCCGTGCCGGCGCCCGCAGCATTCTTCTTCTCCAGCGGTCGGCTCCCGTGTCGACCTACACCGCCGTCACGCGCCGCGTCAAGCGGTCCCGCCGTCCGCGGCTCCAGCGTTGGGTGCAACACGCCCAGGCGCGCCAGAACGCATCTTTGCAAGTGGCGGTTCTTGAGTCCATCGTGGTTGCCCCGTCGGCCCAGCACTCGGACTCGGTTCCGACTGAGTTTCTTCCGAGTATGCGGGTCACGGGCCCGCAGCAGAAGTACACATGGCCAACTCCCATGAAGATCCCCGTCAGGCTGGCCGGAACGAGCACGAGATCGGCGAAGCGTCCGACGCACGTCGTCCACCTCGCCGTTCTGCTAGTCGGCACACTCGGCGAAGCAACGTGGAGCTGTTCCGCATACCCCTCCTCAACTTGGCTGCAGCTGCCAAGATAGCCGATTCCCTCCAGCCGACTGATTCAGAGGCTGTTAGAGGGATCGAGCAGATCCGAGCTCTGTTGCACACGATGCAGCAGCAGAATTCGGCAGTCTCCCAGTCGCACAACCGGATCTATAACAGTTCCGTCCACGCGAATACGCATCGGTCGGTTCACAGCCCTGGTTCCCATCAGCGCCACAGGGGAGGCAGTCGTTCCATGATTCTAGAAGATCGCCGCCGCTCACGCACCCCTTCACGGGGTGGGCCATATGGGTCCCGACATCATGATGGTAGGCGTTTAGTCAGCGACACTTACGACCCAAGACCCGACGCAAGAGGACATATCGCCCAGCGAAGAGTCGACAGAGGTCGAGCCCACCGCGATGGTCGCGATACCGACCGTCCGAGTGGAAGCAGGGCCACCATGTGTGGGCCCGAGTGTTTCAGTCGAGCCATCCGTTCGGCTGACATCCCTCCCAACTTCCGATTGGCGACGGGAATTAGCAAGTTCACAGGAGAGTCCAAGCCAGAAACGTGGCTAGATGACTACCGAGTGGCGGTCCAGATCGGAGGAGGGGACGACCATGTAGCCATGAAGCACCTCCCTCTGATGCTCGACGGCTCGGCACGAGCGTGGCTAAACCAGTTGGCCCCCTCAAGCATCTACAGTTGGGCAGATCTGGCCCGAGTGTTCATCAGGACCTTCGAAGGGACGTGCAAGCGCCCTGCTGGCCTTGTGGAGCTCCAGCACTGCGTCCAGAAGCAGAATGAGCCCCTGCGTGACTTCATCCAGCGCTGGAAAACTCTCTATCACACGGTGGAGAACGTCACCGAGCATCAAGCAATCTGCGCTTTCAAGGCAGGCGTGCGGTACAGGGATCTGTACCTGAAGTTCGGCCGAACAGGCGACATTTCCATGAGCAAGATGATGGAGATAGCAACACGCTACGCAAATGGCGAAGAAGAGGACCGCATCCGGAGCGGCAAGCACAAAACAGTCGCTGATGGCGATGGGGGCAACACTCGGAAGCAGAAGCAGAAAGTTCCGACCGCTCCGCAAGCGGAGGCTGCAGCCGTAACCAATGCCAAGTTCAAGGGTAAAGGGAAGGCTCAGTTCACCCCCAAGAAGAAGCAGTTCAGTAACCCCATCCTGGACCAGCCATGTCCGGTTCATACGAAGATGGACGAAGAAGGCAACCCCATATATGCGAAGCATACCACTCGACAGTGTCGCCTCCTGATCCAGGGGTTCAGCGAAGGGCAACCGAGTGAGAAGGACCATGAACAGGATGAGGAGGATAAGGAGGATCCGTTCCCCCAAGTCCATGCAACCCTGATGATCTTTGCTGACGTCGAGAGCAAGAGCCGACTGAAGCTGGTTAACAGAGAGGTGAACATGGCCACCCCTTCCAACCCCAAGTTCCTCAAATGGTCTCAAACTGCGATCACCTTCGACCAGTCGGATCATCCGGCACAAGTACCCACCCCGGGGAGACAGGCCCTGGTCGTCGACCCGGTGGTAGAAGGAGTCCGACTGCGCAAAGTCCTCATGGATGGCGGCGGCGGCTTGAGCATCATGAACGCCGACACCCTCAAGGGGATGGGCATCCCGATGTCCAAACTCAGCGAGAGCAGCATGCAGTTCCACGGAGTCGTCCCTGGACGAAAGGCCAAGTCACTCGGCCAGATCGCGTTGGACGTCGTTTTCGGCTCCGACAAGAACTTCCGCAAGGAAAAGCTGACGTTCGAAGTGGTTGACTTCCAGAGCGCTTATCACGCAATTCTGGGTCGCCCAGCGTATGCGCACTTCATGGCCCGTCCATGTTACGTGTACCTGAAGTTGAAGATGCCGGGCCCGAAAGGTGTGATCACCATCACAGGCAATCGGCAGCGGGCTGAAGAGTGTCTGCAGCAGGGATCAAGGATCGCCGACCAGCAGATGCCCGTCCTCGAGCTGGACGAGTACAAGAAAACAGTCGACCCCGCCGACCTGATGCGCTCGAAGAAGACAGCTTCAGAGTCTGCATTTCAGTCAGTGGGAGAGACGAAGAAGGTCAGCATCCACCCGACGGACGCCACTGCTGCCCCGACGAACATCTCCACCACCCTCGATCCTAAATAGGAAGCCGAGCTCACCCAATTCCTCCGTGAGAACTGGGACATCTTCGCATGGAAACCCTCTGACATGCCAGGTGTACCCAGGGACTTGGCTGAGCACCGACTACACGTGGATTCCACGGCTCGGCCTGTCCGAGAGCGCCTGCGCCGGTCTGTCGCGCACAAGAGGAAGGCAATCGGGGAAGAGGTGGCCAAGCTGCTGGCAGCCAACTTCATTCGCGAGGTTCACCACTCCGAGTGGCTCGCCAATGTTGTCATGGTGCCCAAGAAGGACAAGTCGCTCCGAATGTGCATCGACTTCAAGCATCTCAATAAGGTCTGCCCGAAAGACCATTTTCCGCTCCCCCGCATAGATCAAATTGTCGATTCGACTGCGGGCTGCGAGCGTCTGTCATTTCTCGATGCCTACTCGGGCTATCATCAGATCCGTCTGTATGGTCCCGATGAATTAAAAACAGCCTTCATCACCCCATTCGGGTGCTTCAGCTACATCACTATGCCATTCGGTCTGAAGAATGCAGGAGCTACCTTTATGCGCATGATCCAAAAATGTCTCCTCGATCAGATCGGTCGGAATGTGGAGGCATATATGGATGATATCGTAGTCAAGTCACGCAAAGGTTCCGACCTACTGACTGACTTGGTAGAAACATTCGCCAACCTTCGTAGGTACGATATGAAGCTCAACCCCGCCAAATGTTCGTTCGGCGTTCCCAGCGGAAAGTTACTCGGTTTCTTCCTTTCCGAACGAGGGATCGATGTCAACCCCGAAAAGATCGGGACCATCGTCCGAATGGAGAGGCCAGTCAGAATACACGATGTTCAACGGCTCACAGGTTGCCTAGCGGCTTTGAGCAGGTTCATCAGTCGACTCGGCGAAAAAGCACTTCCTCTATACCGACTCATGAAGAAATCAGATACTTTCGAGTGGACAGATGAAGCCCAAGTCGCATTCGACGACCCCAAAGTCCTACTTTCCACCCAGCCGGTTCTTACTGCTCCGCTCAGTAAAGAGCCCCTTCTTCTGTATATCGCGGCTACAAATCAAGTCGTCAGTACTGATCTTACAGTCGAACGAGAAGAAGAAGGCAAAGCATACAAAGTTCAGCGGCCAGTGTACTTCGTCTCTGAAGTCCTGACTCCTTCCAAGCAGAGGTATCCCCACTATCAAAAACTTATCTACGGGATTTACATGACTGCGAAGGAGGTGGCTCACTATTTCCAAGACCACTCGGTGTCTGTCGTTTCTGATGCTCCATTGTCGGAAATTCTCCACAATCGAGATGCGTCAGGCCGAGTGGCGAAGTGGGCGATGGAGATGTTGTACTGTGACATCAAGTTCGAGGCCAAGAAAGCTATTAAGTCTCAAGCTCTGGCTGACTTCATAGCAGAATGGGTAGAACAACAGCAACCGACCCACATCTGCTCGGCCCATTGGACAATGTTCTTCGATGGGTCCAAGATGTTGAATGGCTCCGGCGCTGGCGTTGTGATCATATCACCAAAGGGCGACAAGCTCAAGTATACGCTACAGATACACTTCGATTCCTCCAACAACGAGGCGGAGTATGAAGCTCTCCTCTACGGGTTGCGTATGGCCATCTCACTCGGCGTCCGTCGCCTGATGGTCTACGGCGATTCAGATCTGGTGGTCAATCAAGTGATGAAAGAGTGGGACGTCAGAAACCCCACCATGACTACATACTGCAATGCAGTGAGGAAGCTTGAGAAGAAGTTTGAAGGTCTAGAACTTCACCATGTTCCAAGACTGAAGAACCAAGCGGCTGACGAGTTAGCGAAACTCGGATCCACTCGGAGACCAGTCCCGAGTGACGTCTGCCTCGAGCACCTCCACCTCCCCTCAGTCAAAGAAGATCCTTTCACAGAGGAACCAGTACAACCCAAGAGCACAACAGATCCGACTGAAGTCGATGTAACTGTTGTGGTTGATCTGGTCATGGAGATTCTGGCTGTCATTCCCGATTGGACTGTGTCGATCATGGCATATATCTTGAGGCAAGAACTTCCAGAAGACGAAGTACAAGCCAGGCAGATAGTCCGCAGGTCAAAGTCATTCACTGTCATTGATGGCCAATTGTACAAGGAAAGTATCTCAGGCGTTCTTCAACGATGCATCTCCCCAGAGGAGGGGCAGCTGATTCTGGAGGATATTCACTCGGGGACCTGCGGTCATCACGCTTCTTCGAGAGCAATCGTCGCCAAGGCATTCAGGGATGGCTTCTTTTGGCTGCAGGCTAACGAGATGGCTAAGGATATGGTTGATCGATGTGAGGGTTGCCAGTTCTACTCCAACAAGTCCCACAAGCCAACGTCTGTGTTAAAGACGATCCCTCTGGTGTGGCCGTTTGCAGTGTGGGGATTAGATACAGTCGGCCCATTCAAGATAGGCCAAGGTGGATACACACATCTGTTGGTGGCAGTCGACAAGTTCACGAAATGGATCGAAGCGAAGCCCATCAAGAAGCTCGACGCTTCGACAGCCGTCAAGTTTGTCAGGGACATCATCTTCAGATTCGGTGTACCTCACAGCATAATTACGGACAACGGGACAAACTTTGACTCGGACAGATTCAAAGGTTTCTGTACAAGCCAAGGCATCCGAGTGGATTTTGCTTCCGTAGCACATCCTCAGTCCAATGGACAAGAAGAGTGGGCAAACGGGCTTATTTTGCAAGGATTGAAGCCCGGCTCCTGCGAGAGATAGGACATGCCGCTGGCGCTTGGGTTACCGAGCTACCTTCAGTGCTTTGGGGACTTCGCACAACCCTGAACAGATCTACAGGGCGGTCACTGTTCTTCCTCGTTTATGGAGCAGAAGCGGTCCTTCCGAGTGACTTGCTTCACAATGCGCCACGAGTCGAACTCTTCTCCGAAGCCAAAGCAGAACAAGCAAGGCAAGACGGAGTGGATCTTCTGGAAGAGGAGCGCGAGATGGCATTAACTCGCTCGACCATTTATCAACAAAATTTGCGGCGTTTTCATGCACGCCACGTCAGAAGTCGAACGTTCCAAGCAGGCGACCTAGTGCTCCGAGTGGATCAACAAAGACCTCACAAGTTGGCTCCAGCCTGGGAAGGACCCTTCATCATCTCCAAGGTGCTGAACAACGGGGCATACAGACTCTACAACATCGAGAGGGAGACAGACGAGCCGCGCGCATGGAACGGAGATCTCCTGAAGCGCTTCTACACGTGACCGTCGACTGAAGCGATGTAAAGAACAAGTATTGGCGAAATAATATAAAGCAGATTGAGTTTTTTGTAGGTTCAAAGTTCTTCTGTGGTCGCGGACTCCGGTCTCAAAAAAAAAACTTAGCTGCGATCCAGAATCGCCTAAGTATTAACTTTCTCCGAGTGCGCACTTAAAGTCACACTCGGGGGCTTAGCTGCGATCCAGCATCGCCTAAGTATTAACTTTCTCCGAGTGTGCACTTAACGTCACATTCGGGGGCTTAGCTGCGATCCAGCATCGCCTAAGTATTAACTTTCTTCGAGTGTGCACTTAATGTCACACTCGGGGGCTTAGCTGCGATCCAGCATCGCCTAAGTATTAACTTTCTCCGAGTGTGCACTTAACGTCAGACTCGGGGTCTTAGCTGCGATCCAGCATCGCCTAAGTATTAACTTTCTCCGAGTGCGCACTTAACGTCACACTCCGGGGCTTAGCTGCGATCCAGCATTGCCTAAGTATTAACTTTCTCCGAGTGTGCACTTAACGTCACACTCGGGGGCTTAGTTGTGATCCAGCATCGCCTAAGTATTAACTTTCTTCGAGTGTGCACTTAACGTCACACTCGGGGGCTTAGCTGCGATCCAGCATCGCCTAAGTATTAACTTTCTCCGAGTGTGCACTTAACGTCACACTCGGGGGCTTAGCTGCCATCCAGCATCGCCTAAGTATTAACTTTCTCCGAGTGTGCACTTAACGTCACACTCGGGGGCTTAGCTGCGATCCAGCATCGCCTAAGTATTAACTTTCTTCAAGTGTGCACTTAACGTCACACTCGGGGGCTTAGCTGCGATCCAGCATCGCCTAAGTGTTAACTTTCTTCGAGTGTGCACTTCACGTCACACTCGGGGGCTTAGCTGCGATCTAGCATCGCCTAAGTACTAAACTTCTCCGAGTGTGCACTTAACGTCACACTCGGAGGCTTAGTTGCGATCCAGAATCGCCCACGTACTAACCTTCTCCGAGTGTGCACTACACGTCACACTCGGGGGCTTAGCTGCCATCCAGAATCGCCCACGTACTAACCTTCTCCGAGTGTGCACTACACGTCACACTCGGGGGCTTAGCTGCGATCCAGCATCGCCTAAGTATTAACCTTCTCCGAGTGTGCACTTCACGTCACACTCGGGGGCTTAGCCGCGATCCAGCATCGACTGTTTGCCTTTGGCTTCACCAAGAAACGCCAAACAAAAACTCGAATCAACATTGCAACAGAAGAGCAAAAAAACGGATTCCAAAATTCTCGCAAAGATAGCTAACTCGGTGCGGATCAAGCTTACCCGCACCGATTTAAAAGTGTGACAGCCAACAGAAGTGGCCAAAGTACCTTACAGATAAAACACTCGGCATACCGAGGATAAAGTTTTCTTACGCGTCAGCAGGGTCAGCGCCAGGACTAGAGGGCTCAACGAAGGTGTCCAAGTCGATTCCATCGGCGATGCGGGTAGCACTCTCAAGGAACGTTTCCATGAATCTTCGAATCAAAGCTTCTTCGTGTTGGCGACCTTCAGTGTCTTCAGCTTTTCCTCACGCACCTCCTTGCAATGGACTCGGACCAAGGACAGAGCAACATCTGCACCGCAACAAGTTGCAGATTTCTGCCAGGACTGCACTCTGTTGGGAATCTCCTCCAGTCGGGTCATCAGGTTCTCCATCTCCTGCCGCGACTCATCTTCTGGCCAAAGCTCCTTGTCGATTCAGCCGACGAGTTCTCTCAGTCGACCGATGAAAGGACCAACTTTGCCCACGCAGATGTGCGCATGGAGCAGATCCCGATTGGCGTCATCGCCGAGTGGAACGTTCTCAAGAATCGAACGCTCCACGTCAGCTGCTTCAGCTTCGACGTCAAAGCAAAAATCTGCGACAATAGGATAAACAGACAATAAGCGCCGAGTGTTACGCGCATAGCACAACCACTCGGAAAAAGCGGGACTTACCACCCAGACGCGTCATCATCTGTCGAGCCCAGTCGCTGACATATTTCTCTTGCGCCCTGCATCGTTTGTTCAGCACATCCATCTGACTCATCAGCGCAGTCCTCTGTTTCCCCATATTCTCCACTTCCTCAGTCAACACCTTGTTCACTTCACGCGCCTGCTCCAATGACTTCTCCCGTTCCGCCAGAGCATCCTTCATGCCGGCCATTGCAAGCATGGCCGCATCAAGTTCACCAGCGAACTGATTCCTCTCCGCCTTGAGAGTCTCATAGGTTGATCCCATTTCACAGGTTTCTTCCACCAAACACCAAGAGACAATCAAAAAGTTCAACAGTTAAAAGTCTAAGTTCTTCAGACCCCTACCGACGCAAGCAGTCGACAGCGGTCTCGGGGACTACACCCAGTGGGTTCACTGAGAGTGACCCCACTGGCATGCAGCTCAAGCAGGCCTGCCCTATTGAGATGCATGTTATCACCTACGCCTACGAGGCAAATGTTACCCGACCTGAGTACAACTTACTCTCGGAAACTATTACAGTAAGTGCACTCCGAGTGCCACAACTGCTAGTAGTCGGTCATATTATTTACAGACACGACCAAAGCAAAGACAATATGTATAAAGACAACTGTCGGTGCAAGCACTCGACAGAAGTCTCGGGGACTACACCCACTGGGTTCACTAAGAGTGAACCCATTGCAAACAACAACTGCTATTCAAGAACACCCAGTGGGTTACAGGAGAAAAGTAAATACTTACTAGACCACTTACTCGGATATCATCGCGCAGCTCCAAGCTCCGCTGGTACAAGGCCGCAACGGAGTCGTAGGCCCTCTTGGCTTCTCCAGCCATCAACTCCGCCTGCATCATATCCCCCTTGGCCGCTCCCACCTGCTCCTCCGGAAGATGCTGGATGCTGAATTCAGCATTCGATGAACCTGGAATCGTCGGAGGTTCCTGAGGCATCCCAAGGTCCACCCCAGTCGGCTCCTCACCCACCAGCACTGGTTCAGTCTGTGGCAGCGCCTCAGTCGACAGCACGTCGGCGGCGAGAGCGGCAGCAGGAGGAGCAGCCTCGAGAACGGGCTCCACGGCTGGGTCGGCTCTCCCCTGGTCGCCCTCACCCAGACAAATCGCCCCTGACAGACTGAATGACACGAGGTCTCAGAAAAAGAAAGAAGCACCTGACTGGGACACGATAGTATAAAACATTCGACGTCCCTACAACGCACCTGGCTGGGATGAGATGACCTTGTCCGTGTCCATGGGGTCGTCTTCCTGACGCGCCGGAGAGGTGGCAGAAGTAGCGACCCTGTCGAGTGAGACCCATTCGGCCAGTAAATAGAAGTTCACTCGGATATCAGAAAGAATTGAAAACTGTGTACACTTACGTAGAGGTGACGGGGACAGCAACCCTCATTCGCGGTAGAGCCTTCTGAGGCTTAGGCCCACTCGGCTTGGCCACCTTAGAAGACTGACCCGCAGGCTCAGCGGCGGCATCCCTGGTCCTCTTAGTGCTTCGAACACTCGGGACCGCCGGAGCAGCAGGCGGAGCACTCGAAGACGCGGGAGGAGCCGAGGGGATGGCGGGCTCATGTCGGCGCTTGGTCCGATGCTCTGGGTTCGGAGGTGGCGAGTCTTGCTCTTCGTCTTCTTCCTCCTCCTCGCTGGTCTCCTCCTCCGATTCCCCGCTGTCGGAGACGTATTCGGCGCTCTCCATGCTGCCCTCTTGGCTGCCTTCCTCCTCCTCCTCCGTCGGATTCCCGTTCGAGACGGGGGAGAACCAGTTGGTCCACTCCTGCATAAATTTCAGTCGGCAATATCAGACATCACACAGAGATATAGACAAACGACAAGAATTGGGACAGTTCAGTGCACTTGGCAATGTCACTCACCTGATTCTGTGGAGGATGATCCGCACTGTAAGGCCTCACTCGCCGAGATCCTTTGGGAATCTCGCAGGGGCCCGTGATTTGGAGCACCCACGAGGTCACCCTCTCCTCAGTCACGGCCACCACGTTGGTTCGAGTGGAGTCCTCGGGGCCTGTGTAATGCCACATGGCATGGTCGCGAGCCTGCAGAGGCTGGATCCGTCGACTAAGAAAGACCTCCAGCAAGTCTATTCCGGTGACCCCCCTCCTGACGACGTCCACGAGTGCCTCAACCAAGGGCTGGACGTCGTTATTCTCCGCCCTCGTGAGCGCGAGTTGCTTAGGTGGGGCAGGCCGATCCAGACTGAAGGGAGGCAGCCCTGTCGAAGCATTCGGACAGGCGATATCCTGGCAGTAGAACCACGTCGACTGCCAGTTCCTGACCGACTCACATAACTGGAGAGCAGGATAACTGCTCCGACTCTTTTTCTGGAAACCTAGGCCCCCGCAGAGCTGGAGAAGATGTGTTTTATCATCCGACTGGCTAAGTCGTTTGATGGTCTGGGATCTAGCAGAAAATATCTGCTTGAACAGCCCCCAATGGGGGGGACAGCCAATGAAACACTCGCACAAGACTATAAAGGCAGAAAGGTGGGCGATGGCATTCGGAGGGAAATGGTGAAGTTGGGCACCGAAGTGATTCATGATACCCTTGAAGAAAGGATGCGGGGGTAAAGAAAAACCTCGATGGACGTGGCTGAGAAGCAAGACGCGCTCCCCCTCCCGGGGCGCCGGCTCGACCTCATTCTCCGCCGGCAGCCTCCAGGACTTACGCACGATCATTCCGTGCTCCACCAGCTGCAACAGATCCCCCTCCGTCACCGTGGAGGGGAGGAAATCACCTTGAATCCACCCCGCCGGCAGCGGCCGCTGCCGCCGCTGAGCAGGCGCCGCCGCCTTGCCCTTCTTCTTCCTCGCCTCCATCTTGCTGGTCTGACCCTTGGTCATGGAGGCGACGGCGAACCCTCGGGAGGAAGGAGAAGGAAGGAGTGTAGGAGCGCTGGAGGTGGCGAGGAAGACGGAGCAGGTGAGAGCGAAAGATTCGGCGAGCGTAACGAAGAAGCCTCGCCGCCCAGATTTAAATAGGGTTCCGACTGGGTTACTGGCGGGTGGCCCCGAAACCTTATCCGCCCGACCGGCCGCAGCGATATCAGTGGAGGAGTTGAAGGCATGAGAATCGAGGCGTGAGGCGCTACTCGAGTGCGCTGGCGTCATCCCCGCTGAGCGCGCGGAACCCGAAATTTGAGATCACGGAAAATCCGCCGCTGTCAGTTGACCAGTCGCGTCAAAAGATGTCGCGGAAGCACTCGGCTTCCGACAGTCTATTTCGTGGGCGCTTCCACTCGGATCGTTGGTCAAAAAAGATAAAATGGATCGAGGCAAGCAACGCCCAAGCCAAATCTAATCCAGTCGGATCCAAACTTCAAGCATCGATTCGTCGTTCCAACCCCAATCCATTCGGGGACTAATGATGGGGTCATAGTCCTAGGGTAGGGTCATAGGCCTGCCATGCGGGTCCTACCCAAGGACTACCCCTCACAAAGGACAGGGCCCTTAGTCAGTCCTGACTGAATTAAGGAGTCCCCATCATCCAGTCGGTAACAGGTCCTCAATCATCCAGTCGGAGACTAGCATTCGGAGGATACCAAGCTAACCGACTGGATACACTCGGTACGTCGTAACCTCTGTGGAGGGAAACGGCCGTACGTTTCCGGGCGCATTTATTAGTATTTAGAGCATACGTTACCTGTAACGTACGCATTCAATCCCCACTACTCCACCCCTGTACCGGAACCGTTGTGGAGGGCAGCGCACTCTATATAAGCCGCCCTCCCCCACTGGTAGAGGGGTTAGAAAATCATTGTATTCCATATTCCACTCGACAACAAGCTCCGAGAGCACTGAGACGTAGGGCTGTTACCTCCACCGCAGAGGGGCCTCACATGTTAATTTACAATTCTGTCCAGATCTGAACTAATGCATTTAATTGGTTGTTAAACAGCAAAACAAATTGGTTCACGTGATTCTAAGCGTCATTTCAGGCAACCTACACATAGAGATCATCTCCAACGGAGCTACGGATCAAAAGTTACAAGCATCGCAAGATATGATGGCATGAATGCAATATGTGTGCAACGACGGCTACGAGCACTTCAAAACAAATAACCAGCAAGAGAAAATGAAACTACACGAGATTCTAAGCAAGTTTCATGTAGGACACGATCAAATCGGAGCTACGGTTCAAAAGATACGAGCAAATCAAGAACTCACTACAATCTGCCAAAATCAGCCACATAGCATTTCCTACGCCTCACAATTTCAGCTACACAACTCCGATAAGTTCAAGCAAGGCATGGCATGGAAGAGGGCAAGAAGCACTACTACAAACAACCCACAACAACTAGCATGGCAGCAAGGAACACTAGGAAAAGAAGACACAACATGGCATCGCACACACTATTTCAGACTTAGCGGAAATTACACCTCGTGAAAGTGCAGTTTACAATCTGAAGCAATATTGACAGCAGCAAAACCTATAGCTACAGGACTCCAATGGGCATGAAACTTTACAGCATGCTAGAGAAACACAAGGGGTACAATTAACTCCATTGGACCAACCTCAAAAGAGCTACAGATCACAAGATGCCAGCAAGACAAGACCGCAACAAAATATAACAGATTCCAGACTTAGAAATATTTCAGCTCCTCCAAATCAGCACTATTTCTAGCAACTTGAGAGCAAGCAAACAACACCTAAACATGCATATCTATTGCAACTAAAAATACCAGAGGCTAGACAAAACATCCAAGATCAAATCTCTAGTTGACAACTTAATCAAACGGAGCACGGAATAAATCCTACGAATTAAACAAAAGGGCATCACGGCAAAATATCGCGCGAACTAACTTAATCAAAAGCTAAAACTAATTGCACAGAAGAATCCATGGGATTTTTCTACCCCAGAAACATATAAAATATGTGGGGTTTGCAACACAAAATAATGCCACACATTAATGCGAGATAAACAACCTACATACGGGAAAATAAGCTACCGGCAAACTCTACACGTAAAAATACGAGTGACCGCTCTAAAATACATGGAATAATGGTCCCTAAAACATGGCATTTATACTACGGCATCCGGGCTATCCAAACACGCGCGAAAAAATAAATACCGGACGGATCCTAGTGAAACAGCACGCAAAACGATGCATTAGGCACTCTAAACGGCGTCAAATAAATTTGCAAGTTAAATATTCGGATGCTACACGAAATTCTACACGTAAAATATATATTATACGTCTCGATCCGACTAACGAAAAATAAACTACGGGCATTTTAATAGCGTCCTATTTTTCTGGAATTTAATTAAATCACCAGAAAAATCCTAAATCTAAATGGGCCGAAACTGCTAAGCGCAACAGCTAACTATCGCCGGGAGCGGGGAATTTCTCACCTTCGCGGGCCAAGGCCCAGTCGATGGAGAGGCTGGCTAGGCCAGCTTGGGGCGAGGCGAGGCACTGGCCTGGGCCGGGAGAAACTGGGCCGTCGGGAGGTAGGGCGCTGGCCCAACCCGCACGCGAGGCCCAGGCGCACGAGGCGCCGGTCGTCGTTCCTGGGGAGGCCTCCTCGTCCTCCCGTGAGGAGCCATGGCGGCGCAGGAGGGAGCCGTCGGAAGAGCTCCGGTCTCGGCAGCGAGGGGGATCCGGTGGGGATTGGCGGCACGGGACGGATCCGGCCGCTGGGCGGCGTGCAGAGGCGGCTCGTGCTGACGGCGCATGGCGGCGACGTAGATCAATGGGAGACGTGGGCGAGGCGGCGGCTGGAACTGGCGACGGTTGCCGGCGGCGAGGGCGGCGAGGCCAAGGCATAGAGGCGGCCAGCGGGGCTCCGGCGAGGCGCGGGCGGCGGGGCTGGTGGCGCAGCGGGAGGTCTCCGGCGAGGGCGCACGGGCAGGGAGAGCCATGGGGAGGCGCGGCTCGGGCAGGGAGAACGGGGGCGGCGGCGGCTCGGGTCCGGGCGGCGGCACGCAGATGGGCCCGGCGGGCCTCGTATGGGCTTGGCGGGCCCGCGGCGGTTGAGGCTGAGGACAGAGAGGAGAGGCTGTGACGGCTAGGGTTTGGAGAGCGGCACGGATTTCGAGGCAAGGGAGAGGGGTTGTCTAATTAATGGCATGGGGCGTGTATATAGGCAAACGGGGGGGCTCGGTTAACCGGAATCGCGTTCCGGATCCAACTACGGGGTCGGATTCGGACGATTCCGAACGCGGGTATGGGTACGCGGCCGTGTAGAGGGAATATCCGGAGACGAGAGGGAGAACGGGCGGCGCGGCATGAATTTTAAAACACCGACAGACGTCCGACGGTAGACCGAATACGGTGCCGCTACAGTCGACCGTTCGGGTACCAGACGATCTCCGATCGCGACGAAATTCGACAGGCGGCCTAGCTATATTAAAATAAGACCGCACGTCAAATCCCAACCCGATCAGAGAAAGTTTTACGCACACTTTAAAAACAGGGTTTCGATGATGCCGCGGGCGCGTGCGTGTGCAGTCGGACTCAGAACGGACAACGGCGAGAACCGACAACTACTAGCGGATGCAAGTTTTGAAAACTGGCGGCAACGGAGATGCCGATGCAATGCAGGTGATGCGAATGAAGCGATGATGATGCGACAAAAGAAAATAGACACACAACGAAAACATAATAAAGGGGGAATCTTCTGGAACGTCGGCATCGGGCTGTCACAGCACTAGATGCATGCTGGATAGCGGTCGATGTTTGGAGTAATAGTAGTGGATGCAGAAAGTATCGGTCTACTTGTCTCGGACGTGATACCTATATGTATGATCATTGCCTTAGATATCGTCATGACTTTGCGCGGTTCTATCAATTGCTCGACAGTAATTTGTTCACCCACCGTAATATTTGCTATTTTGAGAGAAGCCTCTAGTGAACACTATGGCCCCCGCGTCTACTTCACATCATATTTTCAGCCTTACACTTTTACTTCGTTGCACTTTCCGCCTTCATATCTCACTTTGCAATCAATCTTGAAGGGATTGACAACCCCTTTACAGCGTTGGGTGCAAGCTCTTTTGTGTTTGCTCAGGTACTCTGGACTTGACGAGATTCTCCTAGTGGATTGATACCTTGGTTCTCAAACTGAGGAAAATACTTACTGCTCCTGTGCTGCATCACCCTTTCCTCTTCAAGGGAAAAACCAACGCAAGCAAGTCTCCGTCAACGTGTCAATTCTGGCGCTATTGTTTGAGAAGTAGCAATTATCTAACCAAGTATCAGGCTTGGACTCGCCTGTGAACTTACTGACTCCAGTCGCCAACCTGAAGTTAGGATGGATATCAGCAGAGCGGATTGCTCTACTGAAACACTCGGGACCAGAGAATGCAGTTCCACTTCCACTCGGTTGATCTCTGTAAAGACCTTCCCAGTAGGCTCTGTCTCAGTCAATCCTTCTCTGCGCAAGCACATCTCTTGCATCAAATCTGGGGTTCCTCTCATCAACAAACGGGCGCCGGTCATCATAGTGCTCGGGCACGTACGAGCCGCTCCTCGGAGGAGAATGCACTCGATGGTGGTCATCACGGTGATGACGAGGGGGAAGCTAATTCCGACCCTGGTCTCTGAGCTGATACTCTCGGTTACCTCCATCTCTGTGATGTTGGGGTGAACCTGGACTGTATACTAACCGGACTGTCTCTGCCCTTGGTGAATTGCTATGCAATCTATTGATCGAATGTGAAACAGTCAAATTCTGTTGCCGTGCTGCTTGAAGCAAAGCGCAAATCTGTTCTAAACCTCTGCCTGCCTCTGAATCTAAAAGCTGGATTGAATCTGCTATTTTGGTTGCGGCTGCGACATTAAGTACCACAGTATGATATACCTCAGTATTGGTGCGATGGTCGCCTGAGAAGAGTTGTCGCTCACGCCGACTGGAAGCTTGATTACGGCATCGACCGCGTCCAGACGACGGTTCACCGACCTCGTGCTCGCCACGACCGAACCCAGGTGGGCTCTCCGCGGATCCCGCCATGAAGACCACTCCTGCTGGGTGGCAGCTCTCGCACTCGGAAGGAACGTCAGACTGGACTGACGCCGAGTAGATCGGGCTCTGAAGAGGAATAGTAGGCTCGATGGCTGCAACCTGAGGGGTCGACAAGGACAACGCCTGACGAGCCACCACATGCTTCACCCACCGCTGGAGTCGAGAACGACCGGATCGCTTGCGGTGACGTATAGCGGAGTGAAGAGTTGACAAGGGGGTTCACTGCTACAGAAGAAGAACGCCGAAGGAGTTTGCACGGAAGTGCGTCCCTCCACGGATTGGAAGCGTCTCAACGTCGAGTGGCGCTTCTGGGAGCCACGCCGAGTCATCGGCAACGAAGATGAGGGCGCCGAAATGGATCTCACCACCCATGAACGAACTCTCGCCGGAAGACATGATGAAGAGTGAAAAATGCAAACTTGTTGGAAGTCACTTAGACGCGTGCCCCACGGTGGGCGCCAACTGTCGTGGGAATAAACCTGATAGTAGAGGTGTAGGGTATGAATGGAGAGGGCAGAGTCCTAGCTACGACAAGATTGTACGCAAAATGTATGAGTTTATGCCCCTCTCTTGGAGGTAATAGCCCTACGTCTCAGGTGCTCAGGAGCTCTTGCGGAGTGGTTTTTATGTAATACAGGGGGTGCGAACCCTTGTGCCAGAGGGGAGGGGTAGCTTATATAGAGTGTGCCACCTGTCATCAATACCTCAGCATCTAAGGGCTCGATCAATATGAGTTAAAGATATATGTTACTGATAACGTAAGTGGGTAATAAATGCTACTAAAGACCATTGGTTGAATGTGTGTCCGTTGGCAGTCGTGGCTGACTTCTGATCTTCAGTACCGATTGTAATCCTTTCGAGTGCCTTTGGGTTGTCGAGTGGATGTAAATTTAATCCGAGTGGCTTCGTACCAAGTGAATTTTAAATACCATCTTCATCCAGTCAGAGTCTTCTATCTGGCCTTTGTCCTCATAATGAGGTGCTCTTTTGTAGGACATATAGGTCAAGCCTATGACCCTACCCTAGGTACATATCCCCATCAGTCACCATGTACTGTCCACGACCATATATCCAAGCATAAATTCTGTTAGCCTCAAGCAGGTATGTGTTGCCGCCTTGAGGCCTAACATTATACATGCCAAACATTGAAAACTGATTTTGGAACCTGTAGTCTATATCCCTAGTATAAACGCGCAAGGCTTGCTTCTCAATTGGGAAGGGGGACCAAAGCCTTCGTTCAAGTTCATCTGTTCGGTAGTCATTACCTCCTTCTTTCACCAAGATCTTGTCATTTTTTAATATTGCTTCACAAAGTTGAGCACAAAATTATATGGGTTCATATACCTTTTTAGGACAACATTGAAGCCTTCACTCTGCTGAGTCGACTGAAAGAATGGAAAGAAACAGTTCCTAAAGTAGCAAAGGACCTAAACGTGCTTGATCGCATACAAATCATCAAAGCGTTTGTCACCGGTAATACAATGCTTTTAAACCATAACATCCCACCTTGCCTCAAACTCATGAGGAGTCGTGCTCAAGTCTATAACCACAATGAACTCCTTGGCTAGCTCAGGATTCCTAGACAAGAAAGTACCCAACTTCTCTTGGGCTTTCTTAATGATATGACAGCGGCAACTATGGTGAACCGCGTGTGCAAACATGTTTTCAATTGAATTCTTCATGGCATGGTCCTGGTCAGTTTTGATGTTGAGTGGGGCAACACCATGCATCGGTTCAAGAAAGGCCCCAAACAACCAGTCAAAACTAGTTTCAAGCTCCTGTCGCAAGAAGCCACACCCCGGCATAAAGGATTGCACATGCCTGTTCATTCCAATGAATGGAGGAAAGGGCATGTTGTACATATTCATTAATTAGGTTTTGTCAAAGGAGATACAATCATTCTAAGCTTTTATGTAAGCCTCTTGAGCCCACCCATCCACCAAAAACTAGTTCTCAACTCTGCATATCCCATCTTTCTTGACTTGGAAAAAGAAATGAGGGTCTTGTTCCTACATTTGCTCGAAGTAGGCAATTGTCTCAGCCAAATCGCCCTCATTTGCTTCACCAGTGCGAAGGAGAGTTCTCATGTTGCTTGTCAATTTTGTGGTGTATGACACAATACTACCCTGCCCATAAAATAGACATATCAACCATCATTCGACATGTTTCCATGTTGCACCTATGCAATGTTATCAAGAACTCAATATCACATTCTGTGTTTGTATCACTTTGTCACATTATGTTTTACAAAATTTGGAACAAATTAAAACTTTTGAGTGCTTGTGATGATTGATTTGATTCCAGCTTGCTTGTGTGCTTGATTATGTTTTAATTCACCCAAACTACCTTTTCCCTAAAAACTCCTCCCCTTGGTTCCAAACCCTTTCCCGATGATCATGTCATGTGTGTAGGACCATAAACTATTCTTAATAAATTATTATTTCAATAAAAGGCATTTATTTATTTGAAATCTTCAAACCCCCTGAATTGTGATTTGAACTACAAGTCCTTAATTTAGGAGGGATGTTTTACCCCAAAGATTTTTCTTGGATTCTATTACTAAAATAACATCCCAAAACCACAAAATAATTATTTTAAAAGGTATTTTCCTATTTTATTTAAACACCCATTTCTCAAGCCAGAAATGGTAGTTCATAAGGAAAAGTTATTTCCCTACCTTAAAAATATTTGAGAAAATTTAGGGAAACTCACGGGACATGTATTTTCCATATAAGTGAGTTTCGACACATGGTCATGTTCAAAATATTGGGCAAACCCCCTCAAGACCCTTTTTGCCTATTCTAAGCCTTTGAAATATTTCCAAATGAAATATTCTGAATAACTCCTAGGAAAATTCTAGCATGTTCCACGTTTTATATGAGGTGAACGTGCAAAGTTTCATCCCCGTCCAAGTTGATTTGGTTCACCCAATAAACCATAAACCCTTCGTGTCCAGAACCAAGTTTTAACAACTCTACATTACCAAGTTTGCCCTATTGCTCTCAAACTTTGCATGAGTGTTCGAGCCCCCAAATAAGGGTGCCACACCAAGTTGTGCATATTTGGGAGTTGGTTTACTCACCTTGGTTCATAGAAAACTGATTCTGCACATTTCTATGGTTTACCATGTCTACATTGTCTACCTTGCTCAAATGAGCTCAAGCTTCATGAATCCTACTATTTTCGCCCATCATTTAATTGTGTTATTTATCACTACATTTGGTGGGGCTTATCTTGCTCAAACCAGCATCTAACACCTTCCGATGATTTAGTAAAACACTACTTTCACCCCTCCTACTTTCTTCCTTCACTCCAAACTTTTATCACAAGTCTGTGGTTCAACCCCACATCTGGAGCCGAGAACCCCAGCTCTAATTCAATGGGAGGAGGACAAAATCCTCAATTGCTCTTCTGGTTCTTCCCTGGCAGAGAGTGCCTCTCACTTTTCCTTTCACCTCCACTTCTCTGCTCAGCTCTAAAGTACCCAAGGGACATCTTCAAAGCCCCCAAACACTAGCAAACATGGTGGGCGCGGGCGCCAACATGCCATGGCATGCCAAAACTGCGCTCTGGACGCACCACAATGCACGCGTGCGCCAAGAGAGGCTAGCCCCGGCCAGGCCTCGCTCCCGCATGTTGTTTGGCTTTGAGTACCTCAACGACCGATGCCAGCGTCGCGTTGGGCCCCTCATCTCTCCTTTTCTCCTATCCCTAGCGACGCGTGACTGCACCCGCCCAAAGCGGTCAGGTGGCGCTTGCCACCATGACGCACCAAGAGCCAGCCCCGCTCCTCCTCAATCCCCCTTTCGGACATAAACCATGCCCACGAAGACCACGAGCTCATTCCCGAGCCTTATCTCCTCCTCTAGCCATTGCCACGTCCTTGCTAGCACACCACCTTTCGATGGACAGCACCCTACCTACATAGAGGCCAACCCGGCCTCTCTCTCTCTCCCCTGGAACCTTTCTCTCACCTCAAATCGACAGCCCAATCACCCCACTTGAGCTCCTCGAGCACGAGCGCTCGAGATCAACCGAGGCGTCGCTGCATCGGGGGTCCGTCGATCTCGGGACACAGGCCCGCTCCGGCCTCCATTTCACCTCCCCTCCACCTCTTCCTCACTCCTTTCCCTTCACTGAGCACCGACACCAACCACGTCACGACAACCTCGGCCGCGACCTCCCCATCACGGCGACTCCGGCCACCTCAGCCACTACTTCGACCCCCATCCAAACGACAGGAGTGCGAGGAGTCTATTCATGCGCTCATCTTCCCTCGCCATCGATACAGCTGACGCCAGTGAGCTTCTCCCCCTTCTGGCCCAGGTAGAAGATGACCCCGGTAGGGTGACCCCACCTATTGGCCTCAGCTCGCTCTCTCCCTCCCTCTCTGAGTCACTGGCCACACGGCCTCGCTCATCAGGTTCAAACGTGATGGCGCGCACGCGAGGGCTGGCTGGGCCGGCCCACCTGTTGGCTGAATCTGGCCCACGGTGTTGTGCCATTTGTTTTTCTATTTTCACGCATTTGCCAAATATTCCACATGGAAATATAATCCTCCAAATCCAATTATTTTTCCACCATAAATCTTGTAAAAATATGTTGTATTTAATAACACTACTTGTGTAATTTTTACAAAAACATTTATACACAGATTTATTTTAAAATCTAATTTTAAGTATTTTTAGCCTCTGTTAAAATAGATCTTAAAACCTCTTTCACTCCAAAACCAGAGAAAAATAATTTTTGATGTGAAGTTAGTATTTTATAGAGTAGGGTAACATTTTAGGAGTGACCGAGTGAGTTTTGTGTTCCCTTTTTGTTGAGATTCTTCTTATTTTTATTACTATCATGATGATAGATCACGTGGTTGACGAAGGAATTGGACTCGAAGACTTCGAAGATCCCACAGACTTTGCTGGCCAAGGCAAGCAGCCCTTTGACCATGTCTAAGAAACTTTTACTTGCATGTCATGGTACCTTACTTATACATATATTCCTGTTGAATCGGAGACCCCCCTTGTTGGATTGCCCCTGAAGAGCACCTCGTTGAAACCTGCATTTGGGCATGACCCTACCACCTATGAGGGTTGTGCATGTGGGACGTAGTTAGTTGCTAGTAGATGCTACGCAATAAGGGATGGGAATATGCTTGGTGACGATGAAGGGAATGTTTGCAAAGGTTTTTCAAAAAACCCGTCGGGTGCCACTAATGCCTGAGGGTGATGGTGTCGAGATGGATGACCACTTGAGAAAGAAGTGGTGTACCAAGAAAGGTTTTGTGTGAGTGGTTTTGGAAACGGGATTAGATTTAAGATTTGTCGACCGTGACAACCTTACATGTGCGACCACAATACCCCTTATGGGACGTGGCTTTTTTGATTACTTTGGTCGATGCTAGCAAAGAGCCCGCATTACTAGTGATGGGACTGATGAGGTCACTCTCGAGACAGGGTCGTGCGAGGTAGGATGACTATGCTATTTTAATAGGTTTCTGGCACACCGTTGGTCCTTGCATGGATGATGCGATCTAGAGCGAGGCTTGTATGATGTACATCATGTGGGATGTGTACCAAATGAGTGGACTCTTTGTTTAGTGTCGACAGGGGAAAGGCATTGTTCGGGTAGTTACAACGGGTATGTTATATACCGCGAGTCGTGGATGACACGGAAGTTCCCCGAGTCTTGTGGGTGCAGCGCGCAACCTCTGCAGAGTGTAAAACTATTCGAATAGTCGTGTCCACGGTCAAGGACAGTTGGGTGATCCTGCTTAAACTATCTCTAATTTTTTCGCATAAACCAAGTGTGTGGGGGGGGCATATGAGAGAAAGAAGGAGACATGGGAAATATGATGCTCGAGCTAAGTTAGGTGACTTGGCATGATGGACATGGAATGTTTGACCATGAGTTTATATTGATATCTATAACCTGTTCATTGGGTTGACATTATGCCTTATGGTGCATGTCGCCCAAGAATTTGATCATGTTGTTGCACTAGCAAAAACCTGCTTTCCGCAATAATCAGCACACTTGTGTTATGTCATAGTCTGTTATTGCCTTGTTCCACATCATGGGTTGCTTGCGAGTACATTCTAAGTACTCATTGGCTTTCCACTAGTTATTTAATTGGCCAGGCATGGAAGAATCCGAGTTTGGAGAAGAGTTCGTCGGGGACGAACATGCAATCTAGGACGCTTCCCAATGAGAGTGCGTGTAGGTTAAGGCAGATGGCATGGGTTCATGCTATCAACCAAGTTATCCGCCATTAGTAGTGTGTTGGTGTGTCGGCCTTCGAGGCCATATTTATGTAATGATTTCGCCCTAATGGCCCTATTTGTCTGAGATGTTATGTATGGATATAAGACTCTTTTTATTCAATATCTGTGTGTTCAGTGAGCATTGATCTCTGGGATCAATGTACACGTGCATTCGGTGATCTCGACTTACAAGTCGAGGTCCCCACACTCAACCTCCTCCCATGGGATTACTCTGTGGCAGCGGAGGTACTTACTGAGAGACAGTTTGTCAATCACCTTGTGATTGTGGTGAGCAAAAACACCTATGACCACCCACCTGTTATTAATTAGCTTGATGGCCATCTTTGCTGCATAGTTGGTCTATACAACAAACTCTCTCCTCTTATTAACAAGCCCACCCGGAGATTTATAAGAGCTGCTACATGCTTTCTTACTGCCATCATCTTGCCAATCAGCAGAGTCCTCGAAATCTTAACTTGGTTTTTCAAACACACGGATGTAGGTGTCATCATTGATTTTAGGCTTCCTTGACTTGTTGCAACAAAACTTCTGTTTTTCAAGCACATTGGTACGTGCAGACCTCCAGGACGTGTTGGCTTTCATTGAGAAGCCAATTTTAAGGGAATATGCTTTGTAGTGCACCTTAGTAGCTTCAAGCATGTCAAACTCCATTCCAATATCAGGTTCCTGCAAGCTAAACCGCACCTCGTTTTCTTCAAAACCACCTGTACGACCTTGCACGCCATCACTAAGTAGAGTCGTACCTGGGCTCAGGCCAGGAGCGGGCGTGATAGTCCTAGTAGTTGTCGTCGCATCTGATGCAATGTTACGTCTCCATCTTATCTACTTTTCCAAACTCTTTTGCCCTTGTTTTGGACTCTAATTTGCATGATTTGAATGGAACTAACCCGGACTAACGATGTTTTCAGCAGAATTGCCATGGTGTTGTTTTTGCGCAGAAATAAAAGTTCTCGGAATGACCTGGAAATTTACGGAGAATTTTTGTGGAATATATAAAAAATACTGGCGCAAGAATCAACGGAGGAAGTGGAGCATGGAGCCCACAAGCCCACCAGGCACGCCCCCCCTAGCTGCGTCTGGCAGGCTTGTGGGCCCCACGTTGCTCCACCGCCTCCAATCTCAGGTCTGTTTAGTCCCTTTCGTCCGGAAAAAATCAAGGAGAAGAGTTCATCGCGTTTTACGATACGGAGGCGCCGCCACCTCCTATTCTTCCTCTCGAGGGCAGATCTGGAGTCTGTTCTCGGCTCTAGAGAGGGGAAATCGTCGCCATCGTCATCATCAACCTTCCTTCATTGCCAATTCCATGATGCTCTTCACCGTTCGTGAGTAATCTCATCATAGGCTTGCTGGACTGTGATGGGTTGGATGAGATCTATCATGTAATCGAGTTAGTTTTGACGGGGATTGATCCCTAGTATCCACTATGTTCTGAGATTGATGTTGCTACTACTTTGCCATGCTTAATGCCTGTCACCAGGGCCCGAGTGCCATGATTTCAGATCTGAACCTATTATGTTGTCGCCAATATATGTGTGTTCTTGATCCTATCTTGCAAGTTGTAGACACCTACTATGTGTTATGACCCGGCAACCCCGGAGTGACAATAGCCAGAACCACTCCCGGAGATGACCATAGTATGAGGAGTTCATGTATTCACCAAGTGTTAATGCGTTGGTTCGGTTCTTTATTAAAAGGAGAACCTTAATATCCCGTAGTTTCCATTAGTACCCCGCTAACACGGGAGGGATGGACAATAGATGTCATGCAAGTTCTTTTCCCTAAGCACGTATGATTACATACGGAATACATGCCTACATTACATTGACGAACTGGAGGTAGTTACATATCTCTCTGTGTTATAACTATTGCATGATGAATAGCATCCGGCATAATCATCCATCACCGATCCAATGCCTACGAGTTTTTCCTACTGGTCCTTGCTATGTTACTTTGTCGCTACTGATGTCAGTGCTACTAATGTTACTATGCTGCTACTATTGTTACTTTGCTGCTACTGGTTACTGTTGCTACTGTTGCTATCACACTATCTTGCTACTGATACTTGTCTGCAGATACTAAGTCTTTTAGGTGTGGTTGAATTGACAACTCAACTGCTAATACTTGAGAATGTTCTTTGGCTTCCTCATGTGTCGAATCAATAAATTTGGGTTGAATACTCTATCCTCAAAAACGGTTGCGATCCCCTATACTTGTGGGTTATCAAGACCTTTTTCTAGCGCCGTTGCCAGGGAAGCTTAGCAATATTCTCTGAGTTACTTGGGATTTATGTCTGCTGATCACTATGATGAATCCGAAAGATCCAAGAACTAAAGTCTTGCCCTCAACTACGAGGACAGGTAAGGAACTGCCATCTAGCTCTGCACTTGATTCACCTTCAGTTATGAGTAAGTTTGCGACACCACCTCCTGCTAGAAATCTTGATATGTCGCATGTGCTTGATGATGCTACTTCTGCTGCCCATGATGCTTATGATGATGCTATGCTTGATACTGCTTTTCCACTTGGTGCATTCCTTGATGCACAAATTGCTAGAGTTGCTGCTAGATGTGATGATACTTCTAAAACTCCTGATACTATTGAAGCAGAACCTGCTATTTTTCCTGTTAGAACTAGCTCTCCTAGATATGAATTGCGTGATATGCCTGAGTGTTATGTTATGGAGGGAGAGATAGCTGAGGATTTTTTTGCGTGTAAGGATAGCTATGATGTTGAGAAATTACTGCTCAAGTGGAAAGAAAAATCTCAGAACGCTAGGATGAAATGCGACCCAAAGTTTGCTACTTCACCTACCTTTGTGACCGATAAGGATTATGAATTCTCTGTCGACCCTGAGTTAATCACTGTGGTCGAATCTGATCCTTTTCACGGTTATGAGTCTGAAACGGTTGTAGCCCATCTTACCAAACTACACGATATAGCCACCCTATTAACGAGTGAGGAAAAGATCCGCCACTACTATATCCTCAAGCTATTTCCTTTCTCACTAAAGGACGATGCTAAGACCTGGTTCACTTCTCTTGCTCCTGGTTGTGTGCGTAGCTCCCAGGATATGATCTACTACTTCTCTGAGATATATTTCCCTGCCCATAAGAAGCAAGCTGCCTTGTAGGAAATATACAACTTTGCGCAAGTTGAACAAGAGAGTCTCCCACAAGCTTGGGGGAGGCTCGTCTAGCTACTGAATGCTTTGCCTGATCACCCTCTTGAGAAGAATTAAATACTTGATATCTTCTATAATGGACTTATCGATGCTTCTAGAGACCACCTAGATAGTTGTGCCAGTTGTGTTTTTAGGGAACGAACTATAGAACAAGCTGAGATCCTATTGAATAATATCTTGTGCAATGAGAATGCTTGGACTATTCCCGAACCACCTCCTAATCCAACTCCGAAGAAAAGAGGTATTCTATTCCTTAGTCCTGAAGATATGCAAGAAGCTAGGAAATCTATGAAAGAGAAAGGCATTAAATCTGAAAATGTCAAAAATCTACCACCTATCGAAGAGATCCATGGTCTTGATAACCCGATACACGTAGTAGAAGTAAATTCTCTTCGTAGATTCGATGAGAGTGATATTCCTTTTGATAAACCTGCTAGCATATGCTTGGATGAATTTGATAACTTTGTTGTCAAACAACAAAGTTTCAATGATTATGTTAGCAGACAATTGGAACAGAATGCTCGTATGCTTATTCATTTGAGTGCTTGTGTAGACAGAAATGTCAATGATCTTAAGCTCCTGAGTAAACATGCCTCTATGGTTACTACTCAAGTAGAACAAGTACTTAAGGCTCAGAATGACTTGCTCAATGAGTTGAATGACAATTCTGTCAGAGTCATCACTAGAGGCGGTAGAATGACCCAGGAACCTTTGTATCCTGAGGGCCATCCTAAGAGAATTGAACAAAATTCTCAAGGATTTAACACTAATGCACCTAGTCATCCTAGGAAGAAGAAGAGCGATGATAGGAACCTGCACGCTAGCAACCCTGATGCTGTTACACCCGAGAGTCCAAACGATGTCTCTGCCTCTGATCCCGAAACACAATCTGGTGATGAACATGAGCCTAATGATAATACCAATAGTGATGTTCATGATGATGCTCAACCTAGCAACAATAAGAATGTGGAGATTGAACCTATTGATCTTGATAACCCACAGCCTAAGAATAGGAGATACGATAAGAATGACTTCGCTGCTAGGAAGCATGGTAAAGAAAGGGAACCATGGGTTCAGAAACCCATGCCCTTTCCTCCCAAAGCATCCAAGAAAAAGGATGATGAATATTTTGAGCGCTTTGTTGAAATGATTAGACTTGTCTTCCTGCAAATGCGGTTGACAGATATGCTCAAAATGTCTCCGTATGCTAAGTACATGAAAGTTATTGTGACTAATAAGAGGAGGATACCTGAGGTTGAGATTTCCACCATGCTTGATAACTATACCTTCAAGGGGTGGAACTCCTAAGAAACTAGGTGATCCCGGAATGCCCACTATACCTTGCTCCATTAAAGGCAACTATGTTAGAACTGCTTTATGCGACCTTGGAGCCGGTGTTAGTGTTATGCCTCTCTCTCTTTATCTTAGGCTTGAATTGGATAAGTTGACATCCACTGAAAGCTCTCTGCAAATGGCCGAAAAATCAACTGCTTTCCCTATCGGCATTTGCGAGGATGTGCCTGTTGTGGTTGCAAACGTCACTATATTAATAGACTTTGTTATCCTGGATATTCCCGAGGATGATGCCATGGCGGTCATCCTTGGAAGACCCTTTCTAAACACTATAGGGGTTGTTATAGATTGCAACAAAGGCAATGTCACTTTCCATGTCAACGGTAATGAGCATACGGTGCACTTTCTGAAGAAACAATATCGAGTACATTGCATCAATGCTATCGAAAATACTTTATCGATTCTTATTGGGAGCTTTGAATGCCCTATACCTCCTGTCAAGATGAAGTATGATTTGCTTGTTGGGGATATTCACATCCCCATTGAGGTAACCTAGTGGCTATTCAAAAATTCTTCGTTTTCTTTTGCGATTCGAACAAGTTTGTCAAGGAGACTTGATCAACCTCATTGACGGATTTCTTTCGATGACCATGGGATGGATGAATCGAGGAGTCACAAACCTCTGTTCAAGCTTTCACCTTCGGTTGCTTAGAAGAAAAATGACATATTTAGTTAGTTTTCCTTGTTTTTTGCTTTTAGCGTCCCGTAGAAAATTACCCCGGAAATAAAAGTTCTCCGAATGCCGTGAAAATTATGTATGATTTTTTCTGGATTTTTTTGAAAAATTCTCATACAGAGAGCTAGTGGGGGGGCTCCACAAGTGGGTCACAAGCCCTGGAGGCGCGGGCACCCCCCTGGCCGCGCCTACCAGGCTTGTGGGGGCCCACGTGCACCCCCTCCACTTATTCCAACTCCCATATGCTTCTCCTACCTCCAGAAAAAATCGTTTCGCAGCTCAAACCCGTGTTCTTGCTCTTCTTGCTGGGATTTTCGATCTCCTTGTGCAAAGCACCATTCACCAAGCTATTTTGGGGAAATTACTCCTTGGTAAGTGACTCCTCCATTGGTCCAATTAGTTTTTGCTCTAGTGCTTTATACATCGCGTATTTTTGCTGCCTTGTTGACCCTGTTCTTGAGCTTTGCATGTTAATTTTAGCTCGTCCCAAGTAGTTTTGATGTGTGATATGGCTTCTAGGCACTTGAGGTAGTAGTTGCTACGAGTTTCGTTGGGCCTTGTTCATTTTTCCTTAGAATCACTAAAAAATTCAGAAATTTTCAGAGATAGAAAAGGGAAAAGATGAGGAGGTTCTTAAGAGGCTCTTCAAGCCGTGACCCCAAGGATGATGAACATGAGAAGAAGAAACCCAAGTATCTGGTCCCTCGAGTTGCAGAAGTTCGAGCGTGCGAGTGGCCAAGCGATGTGTTCTTACGCGCCGCCGGACTTTACGAGGACTTTTACTACTTCGTGGGGAACGCAGGCCTTACCGCATTCGTTGAAGATAAGTGTCCGCAATACCTCATCCTCACTAATATTTTCATGCAAAGCTTTAATTTCTATCCAAGGAAGAATCCTCCTATGGTTGAGTTCAAGATATATGATATCCCCCATCGCATGTCACTTCAGGATTTTTGCAATGTTTGCAAATTACCTTATGTTGGGGATATTCATGAACCTCATCCACGGGACTTGGAGGCTTTCATAGATACTATTGCTGTAGGAGAGGAGAGAGGAGTATCTTGTGCTAGAGCTGCTAGCATACATTTTCCCGTGCTTCGGTACTTCTCATTATCTGTGGGAAAATGTTTGATTGGTCGTGAGAAAGTTGGGTCTCTTAGCTCCCCAGATCTTGCGGTCTTGCGCGAAGCCCTTTATAACGATAAAACTTATAGCTTGGGCGCTATAGTAGCTCAACGGTTGAACACGAACCGTTCAAAAGGCGTTGTCTATGAAGGTATCTATGCTACTCGTCTTGCTAGACATTTTGAGATACCTATTAGACTGGACGAGGAAGAAGAGATTCGTCTTCCTGAGAGATATCTAGATTATGATAGCATGGTTCGCCATGACTTTCTTGATAGAGATATAAATAGAAGGATGATTTATAACCTGGTATTTAGTCAAGGTACTCGTGAGACTATTACTTTGCATGCTCCTTATTTGTTCAATCTTCATACACGCACGTAAATTATTATGCCCTCAGACATCTACGCATATTGGGGCATAGCCCAACCACAGGTGCCCGTGCCCGAGCCACCAGTCGAGTACCAGACGCTAGTTTATCAGTGGGAGCTAGAGGAGCTCACACAGCAGTGGCATCCTCAGTACACTCCGGAGTGCCCCGGAGCTGGTTATTTCCCTCCTTGGGAGTAGACCAACTTAGGCCAAAAGCCTATGCTTGGGGGAGTACGTGTTTCTCACCGACTTTATATTCTTGCTTACGCTTTCACTTTGTTAGTCGATGTTCACACTTTGCCACTGTATCATCCATGCTAGTTTATTTCTTTTTCTCGTTTTATTTTCGTGTGTTTGTCTTGTTTGAGAAAACCAAAAAAGATTTTCTTGTTCTTCTTTTGCTTGTTGGGAGCTTTCCCGTGTAAATAGTTTTCTTTTTCTTTGGGTCAAGGTAGAAGACCATGTTTACAATGTTTAGTGGCTCTCGCATGCATATCTGTTTATCTGTCAAAGAGTCATATTACTTTGTCTTCTCCTTTGTGTTTGCCTGCAGATTCTAGCTTAGTCCAATGCACGAGCACTCTTATTATTGTTCAAATCATTCGGTCGTGCAAGTGAAAGGCAATAATGACGATATATGATGAAGTAACTGAGCGTGGAAAAGCTGGTATGAACTCGATCTATTTTGTTTTTGTAAATATGACTAGCTCATCGTTCCTGATTCAGCTTTGTTGTGAGAGAAACATGTTTGCAATGACAACTTAGAGATCATAGTTTCCGATGCCATGCTTAATTAGCTAGGAGCTTATAATGGTTTGCCTTGGATGCCAACATGAGTTTTGAGATGACTATGATGTAGTATGATAGGATGGTATCCTCCTGTGAATGATTCAAGTGGCTTGACTTGGCGCATGTTCACGCATGTAGTTGAAACAAAATCAACATAGCCTCTATGATATTCATGTTCATGGTGATTTATGTCCTACTCATGCTTACACTCAATGTTGGTTAATCTCAATGCATTTTGATGACTGTTGTCGCTCTCTAGTTGGTCGCTTCCCAGTCTTTTGCTAGCCTTCACTTGTACTAAGCGGGAATACTGCTTGTGCATCCACTTCCATAAACCCAAAGTTTTTCCATATGAGTCCACCATACCTACCTATATGCGGTATCTACCTGTCGTTCCAAGTAAATTTGGATGTGCCACTCTCTAAACCTTCAAAAATTATCTGTTTTGCATGCCCGAACTGCTCATGTGGTGACAGGGGGCTATCAGTATCTTCCATGCTAGGTGTGTTATCCTCGATATGTGTTTATTCACTATTACTCACGAGAAAGGGGTCAGTAATTGGAATTCCCAGTTCCATGCTCAAATCGAAAAGATAATTGCAAACAAAACTCCCCGTGGATTGATGTTGGTATGGACGACACCCGAGTATTCGGCTAGTCGTGGAGTGTGATTGATCGGTGGTGGGGGAGTCAAAACTTTACTTTTCTGTTTGGGAACCGCCTATAGCATGTGTAGCGTGGAAGATGGTGAAAACTCTTGGTCATTGCATTGACAATGAAAGCATGCCACCCAAAATTATTATCTCTGTTTTAAAAGCTTGAGCTCTCGCACCTCTGCAAATCAATGCTTCCCCCTGCGAAGGGCCTATCTATTTATGTTCCTGTTGAGTCATCCTCTTCTTATAAAAGCACCAATTAGAGAGCACCTCTGTCATTTTTATGCTTTGCTTTTAACTGTGATTGAGTATGACTAAGATTGGATCTTCTTTGCCATGAATTACAATATTTAGTCACCCCTTGGTCTTTGAAGATGTTCTGCATTTATGTTTTGCGGTCTCAAAAAGAGCTAGCGAGATACCATCTGTTCGTACTGCTTCATGATTGTTTTGATTGAAGTGTTGACGTTTGAAACTTATTATTATTTGCTCGCTAGTTGATTATGCCATTGATATGAGTTTACCGTGAGACCTAGATGTCATTTGCATATGTGGTTAGCTTGTGATCTTGCTGAAAATCTGGATATGAGTTAGACGTAGTTGCAATAACAAGATCAAACAGAGTTCGTAAAAGTTTTTCTTTTGTCTCTTTCAGTTTGTCAACTGAATTGCCTGAGGACAAGCAAGGTTTTAAGCTTGGGGGAGTTGATATGTCTCCATCGTATCTACTTTTCCAAACTCTTTTGCCCTTGTTTTGGACTCTAATTTGCATGATTTGAATGGAACTAACCCGGACTAACGCTCTTTTCAGCAGAATTGCCATGGTGTTGTTTTTGCGAAGAAATAAAAGTTCTTGGAATGACCTGGAAATTTACGGAGAATTCTTGTGGAATATATAAAGAATACCGGCGCAAGAATCAACGGAGGAAGTGGAGCATGGAGCCCACAAGCCCACCAGGCGCGGCCGCGCCTAGCAGGCTTGTGGGGCCCACGTTGCTCCACCGCCTCCAATCTCAGGTCTATTTGGTCCCTTTCGCCCGGGAAAAAATCAAGGAGAAGAGTTCATCGCGTTTTACGATACGGAGGCGCCGCCACCTCCTGTTCTTCCTCTGGAGGGCAGATCTGGAGTCCGTTCTCGGCTACGGAGAGGGGAAATTGTCGCCATCGTCATCATCAACCTTCCTTCATCGCCAATTCCATGATGCTCTTCACCGTTCATGAGTAATCTCATCGTAGGCTTACTGGACGGTGATGGGTTGGATGAGATCTATCATGTAATCAAGTTAGTTTTGACGGGGATTGATCCCTAGTATCCACTATGTTCTGAGATTGATGTTGCTACTAGTTTGCCATGCTTAATGCTTGTCACTAGGGCCCGAGTGCCATGATTTCAGATCTGAACCTATTATGTTGTCGCCAATATATGTGTGTTCTTGATCCTATCTTGCAAGTTGTAGTCACCTACTATGTGTTATGACCCAGCAACCCCGGAGTGACAATAGCCGGAACCACTCCCGGAGATGACCATAGTATGAGGAGTTCATGTATTCACCAAGTGTTAATGTGTTGGTTCGGTTCTTTATTAAAAGGAGAACCTTAATATCCCGTAGTTTCCATTAGGACCCCGCTTCCACGGGAGGGATGGACAATAGATGTCATGCAAGTTCTTTTCCCTAAGCACGTATGACTACATACGGAATACATGCCTACATTACATTGACGAACTGGAGCTAGTTACATATGTCTCCGTGTTATGACTGTTGCATGATGAATAGCATCCGACATAATCATCCATCACCGATCCAATGCCTACGAGTTTTTCCTACTGGTCCTTGCTACGTTACTTTGTCGCTACTGATGTCACTACTGCCACTGTTACTATGCTGCTACTGCTGTTACTTCGCTGCTACTGGTTAGTGTTGCTACTGTTGTTATCACACTATCTTGCTACTGATACTTGTCTGCAGATACTAAGTCTTTCACGTGTGGTTGAATTGACAACTCAACTGCTAATACTTGAGAATATTCTTTGGCTTCCCCTTGTGTCGAATCAATAAATTTGGGTTGAATACTCTACCCTCGAAAACTATTGCGATCCCCTATACTTGTGGGTTATCATGCAATAGTAGCAGCAGTCACCGCAACACGAAACTCCACACCTAGGACTTCCTCGACATGAGCAGAACTCAAATCCGGTGATTCACCCAACCCATCGACAGATATGGGAACTTTCTTAGGTTGGACTTGTGTGCAAAAAGGGGGCCACCACCATAATCAAGAAAGTCATCGGTGAGCTCATTTAGATCAAGGCTAGCCATCTACACATTTTTTTGAAGACACACCAGGGGAAGGAATTACTACAAGAGCAACATGATGCAAATGAATGGACAGGGGCAAATTTCCCCCTTTTCCATCATGCAAGTCGCCCAACAGGGATGTCCACCAGCTAAGTCGCCTAACCAAGGGAACTAAGTCAGTGGAGCCCATGGGCATTATCGCCTACCCCTCACCATGCCCCCTAAGCCGCACAAGGGGTCACCCACAAGCGTCTCCTTAATCGCCTACCATCTATCATCAAGTCGCCCAATAGGGACGTCCACCAGCTAAGTCGGCTAACCGGGGGAACCAAGTCGATGGGGCCCATGGGGCATTATCACCTATCCCCTCACCATGTACCCCAAGTCACATGAGGGGTCGCCCACAAACACCTCCTTGGTTTTGTAAGCAGCTACTTTTTTCTTTCTCTATTTTTTCCCATCGACGACATGATAAGTTTCCTTGCCCTGGACATACTGTACTTGTAACTTGTTACCATTTTAATGTTTTGTTGAGATCTAGAATTTACATGAGGTCTCTCTTTGTTTTTGCAGAGGACATGCACAAAACAGTAGCATCGAGATAAAACTCAAATAAAATTTCGAGAACAGGAAGGTTATCTACCATCTAGTACAACAAGAAGGAGGTGGATGCATGGCAAACCCTATGTTTGTACCACTTTGTCACATTATGTTTTACAATTTTTGGAACCAATTCAAACTTTTTGAGTGCTTGTGATGATTGATTTGATTGCAACTTGCTGGTGTGCTTGATTGTGTTTTAGTTCGCCCAAACTACCTTATCTATATAAAACTCCTCTCCTTGGCCCCAAACCCTTGCCAAATGATCATGCCGTTTGTATAGGACCAGAAACTATTCTTAATAAAATATTATTTCAACAAAAGGCATTTATTTATTTTTAAAGCTTCAAACCCCCAGAATTGGGATTTGCACTACAAGTCCTTAATTTAGGAGGGATGTTTTACACCAAAGGTTTCTCCTTGATTCTATTATTAAAATGGCTTCTCAAAACCACAAAATAATCATTTTAAAAGTTATTTTCCTATTTTATTTAAACACCCTTTCTAAGGCCAGAAGTGGTATTTCATAAGGAAAAATTATTTTCCTACCTTCAAAATATTTGAGAAAATTAGGGAAACTTAGAGGACATATAGTCCCCATACATGTGAGTTTCAACACATGGTCATGTTCAAAATATTGGGAAAAACCCCTCAAAACACTTTCTGCCTATTCTAAGCTTCTGAAATATTTCCAAAGGAAATATTCTCAATGAATCCCAGGAAAATTATAGCATGTCCCACTTGTTATATGAAGTGGCCATGCAAAGTTTCATCCGCATCCAAGTTGATTTGATTCACCTAAAAAACCCAAAACCTTTCGTGTCTAGAACCAAGTTTGAATAACTCCACATTACCAAGTTTGCCATATTTCTCCCAAACTTTCCACGGGTGATCTAGCCCCCAAATAAGGGTGTCACAGCAGTTGTGCATTTGTGGGAGTGTCCTTACTCACCTTGGTTCACAGAAATCTGATTCTGCCCATTTCTAGGGTTTTCCATGTCTGCATTGTCAACCTTGCTCAAATGAGCTCAAACTTGGCAAATCCTACTATTTTTGACCATCATTTAATCCTCTTAATTCTCAGTATTTGGTGAGATTTATATTGCTCAAAATAACATCAAACACCTTCTCGTGATTTAGTAAAAGAGCTACTTTCACCCCTTCTACTTTCTTCATTCATTCCAAACTTTGATCACAAGTCTGTGGTTCAGCCCCACATCCGCAACCGAGACCCCGAGCTCTAATTCAATGGGAGGAGGACAAAATCCTCAATTCCTTTTTTGGTTCATCCCTCACAGAGACTGCATCTCACTTTTCCTTTGACCTCCACTTCTCTCCTCAACTCCAAAGTATCCAAGGGGCATCTCCAAACCCCCAGACACTAGTAGACACGGTGGGGGCACGCCAGAGCGCGTTAGCATGTTGTGGCATGCCAAAACTACGCTTTGGACGTGCCACAATGCACGCCCGCACCAAGGGAGGGCAGCCCCGTCCACGCCTCGCCCCCACAATCTATCTGGCTTTGACTACCTCGACGACCTGTGCGAGCGCCGCGTTGGGCCCCTCCTCTCTCCCTATCTCCTGCCCCTGGCGACGTGTGCCCGCACCCGGCCGAAGCGGTTAGGTGACGCTTGCCACCGCGACGCACCAGGAGCCAGCCCCGCTCCTCCTCAACCCCTCTTTCGGACGTAAACCACGCCCACGAAGACCATGGGCTCATTCTCGAGCCTTCTCTCCTTCTCAAGTTGTTGCCACGGCCTCGCCAGCGCACCACCTTTTGGTGGACCGCGTCGCCTATATAAAGGCCACCTCGGCCTCTCTCCCCCCTCTGGAACTTTTCTCTCACCTCCAATCGACCGCCCAATCATCTCACTTGAGCTCCCCGAGCACCAGTGCTCGAGATCGACCGAGGCGCCGCCGCGTCGGGGCTCCACCGATCTCGGGACATAGGTCCGCTCCAGCCTCCATTTCACCTCCATCGTGACCGTAGCAAGCCCTAGCTTCACCTCGACCTCTTCCCTGCTCCTTTCTCTTATCTAAGCGCCGACACCAACAACCTCCCGACGCCCTTCGCCGCGGCCTTCTCATCACCAGCCACTCCGGCCACCTCAACCACTCCCTCGACCTCCATCCAAATGGTGGGAGTGCGAGGAGTCCATTCCTTCACTCACCTTCCCTCGCCATCGACGAAGCTGACGTCGGTGAGCTCCTCCCCCTTCTGTCCCGAGGTAGAAGACGACCCTAACAGGGGGACCCCACGTGTTGGCCTCTACCTCGCTCTCTCTCCCTCTCCTAGTCGCTGGCCACAGGGCCCCGCGCGTTAGGTTCAAACATGACGGCGTGCGCGCGTGGGCTGGCTCGCTGGGCGGGCCGGCCCAGCTGTTGGCCGAGCCTGACCGAGGGTGTTGTGCCCATTTTTCTATTTTTTGGCATATTCCGAATATTCCATAGGGAAAAATAATCTTCCAAATCCAATTATTTTCCATCATAAATCTTGTAAAACTATGTAGTATTTAATAACACTATGTGTGTAATTTTTACAAAAACATTTATACACATTTTTAGTTTAAAAACTAGTTTTAAGTATTTTTAGCATCTGTTAAAATAGATTTCAAAACATTTTCACTTCAAAACCAGAGACAAATATTTAAAGATGTGAAGTTAGTATTATACTGAGTAGGGTAACATTACTATCGCGACGATAGATCACGTGGTTGACAAAGGAGTTGGACGCGAAGACTTCAAAGACCGCGTAGACTTTGTTGACCAAGGCAAGTAGCTCTTTGACCATGCCTAAGAAACTATTATTTGTAGGTCATGTGGTATCTTACTTATGCATATATTCATGTTGGATCGGGGACCCCCTTGTTGGGTTGTCCCCGAAGAACACCTCCTTGAAACCTGCATTTGGGCATGACCCTACCACCTATGAGGGTTGTCCATGTGGGATGTAGATAGTTGATAGTAGTTGCTACACAAGAAGGGATGGGGATATGCATGGTGATGATGAAGGGAATGTTTACAGAGGCTTTTCAAAAAAACGTCGGGTGCCACTAATACCCGAGGGTGATGGTGTTGAGATGGATGACCACTTGAGAAAGGAGTGGTGTACCAAGGAAGGTTTTATGTGAGTGGTTTCAGAAATGGAATTAGATTTAAGATTTGTCGACCATCCCAACCTTACATGTGCGACCACGATACCCCTTATGGGATGGGGCTTTATTGATTACTTTGGTCGATGCTAGCAGAGATCCCGCATTACTAGTGACAGGAGTAACATGGTCACTCTCGAGACGGGGTCATGCCAGGTAGGGCGACCATGCTGTTTTTACAGGCTTCGAGCACACTGTTGCGTGCCCTCATGGATGGTACGATCTATAGCGAGTCTCGTATGATGTACATCATGAGGGATGGCAGCAACAAGTGGACTCTTTGTTTAGTGTTCCCAGGGGAAGGGCATTGTTTGGGTGGTTACCCTGGGTATGTTATATACAACGAGTCGTGGATGACACGGAAGTTCCTCGAGTCTTGTGGGTACAACACGCAACCTCTATAGAGTGTAAAACTATTCGAATAGCCGTGTCCACGATCAAGGATAGTTGGGTAATCCTGCTTAAACTACGTCTAGTTGTTTTCGCATAAACCAAGTGAGTGTGTGTGTGTGGGGGGGGGGTATGAGGAAAAGAAGGTGCATTGGGAAACATGATGCTCGAGCTAAGTTAGGTGACTTGTCATGATGGTTGGACATGGGATGTTCGACCCTCATTTGATATTGATATCTGTAACCTGTTCATTGGGCTACCGCTATGCCTTGCGGTGCACGGCGCCCAAGAATTTGATCATGTTGTTGCACTAGGGAAAACCTGCTTTCCGCAAAATCAGCATACTAATGTTATGTCATACTTCGTTATTGCCTTGTTCCACATCATGGGGTGCTTGCGAGTACATTCAAAGTAGTCATTATCTTGCTACTGGTTATTTAATTGGCCAGGCATGGAAGAACGAGAGTTTGGAGAAGAGTTCGCTGGGGATGAACATGCGATCTAGGACGCTTCACTCTTAGAATGCGTGTAGGTTAAGGTAGATGGCACGGGTTCACACTATCAACCAAGTTATCCACATTTAGTAGTGTGTTGGTGTGTCGGCCTTCGAGGCCGTATTTATGTAATGACTTGGCCCTAATGGCCCTATTTATATGAAACGTTATGTATGGATGTAAGACTCTTGTTATTGAGTATTTGTGTGTTCAGTGAGCATTGCTCTCTGGGATCACTGTACACGTGCATTCGACGATCTCGACTTATAAGTCGGGGTCCCCACAATGCAAGAAACAAGTGTGAGAGGAATGCAAATTTTCGTGTTGTTTTGATCCTAATTCAAACTAATGGCAAATCACTCATAGTTCATCCAGTTAATTAGTATTATCTTAGAGGGAGAGGTACGAAGGGGGAGTTCCACTATATCAGATTGCCCAAATGGTACAATAAGATCCGTTTACCTTTTTGGTGTTTTTAGGGAGATTTTTCCCAGTTTGGGGACAAATTATTGGCAACGTTTCTTCAGAGTTTAGCGTGATACACGACTAAGAGTTGCAAACCAAACTCGAGTTTTTTGCATGCTTGTTCCCCTCCCTTTTTTGTTGTGTGTTTCTTTGTTTTCTGCTTGAGAGAAAGCTCCACCCCATGCTAGCCCATGGTGATCGGCGGCGGCTCGGGCTAGGGTTAGGGTTAGGAAGAAGGTTTCGATGCGGTAGATTTGAGTGAGGGACGTAGGGTTTTGTGGGACCGTTTTCTAGGGTGGGGTGGGGCGAGATCAACAAGTGCTCTCTTGTTCACACGGGTCAACATAAGGAGGGAGAAAAATATTTTACCGCTTTAGCACATTGAGGGCCACACGTAAAGAATTACCTTAAATGGCCGGTTGCAAGGTAATGGCTCACACGCGCGATGTGTAGCGGTGTCCTATTTTAGAAGCATGGATCCATGTCATTTCCACAGAAATCTGGCCCGTTACAATTCGCTCACAATTCTTTTGAGCCCAACTAACTTAAAGCCCATATAAGCCCTTCTGCTTACGAGCAGGAACGACCTAGGTTTCCACCTGTATATAAAACCACACTTTCCACGCCACACGCTAGCCGTGCCGCCGCCGCCTCTCACTCGCGCCCCTGCCGTAGCTAGGAATTCCTGCGAAGAAGAAGCACCTCGAGCATCAGCAGCAGTCATGGCCGACGCGAAGACGGCGCCCGCGGTGACTCTCCGCACCCGTAAGTTCATGACGAACCGTCTCCTCTCACGCAAGCAGTTCGTGCTCGAGGTGATCCACCCTGGCCGCGCCAACGTGTCCAAGGTGCGCCCTCCATACTCCAAGATCAATGTCATCTTTGGGCTCGTTGATTTTCGATTCGAGTTTAGGCTGATCTGCGTGTGTCGCAGGCGGATCTCAAGGAGCGTCTGGCGAAGATTTACGAGGTGAAGGACTCGAACTGCATCTTTGTGTTCAAGTTCCGCACCCACTTCGGAGGCGGCAAGTCCACCGGCTTCGGCCTCATCTATGATAACCTCGAGGCCGCCAAGAAGTTCGAGCCCAAGTACAGGCTGATCAGGGTATGCCTCTCTTGCTTCATTCATCCCGCACGAATCTGCTCTGAATCCTTGAGCCTCCATATTAATTATACTGATTATCTCATAATAAGCTGTGGTCTTGCCTATCGTAGCCTTTGTATAATGCAGGCACTATATTTTGTGCTCTCATCGATGACTCCTTATAATACGCTCTGATAAGGGTCCTCGTAGTTCCAATATTAGTCGCCTTATTTGGATAAAAAACATTCTTCCTGCCGCTGCATGATTGCAAATAGATTCATTTCTTGGCCGGTCTCGTTATTCGGACAGTGTTTTTCCAGAAATGGTCACTCTAATAACATTATAAAAAAACTCGGTTATGTTTTTTTCAACCCACCTTCAACTGGGGCCTTTGGATTTGCTAGAATTTATTTCAAAATGCTGGTGATACTGTGCCACACTTGAATGTATCTGTTAACTGTAGCGATTTTGTAAGCGATTACAGTTTATCTTTGATGTAAGATAATAATGGCTTTTGCTCAAAAGCAAAACGCTTGCAGTTTCTGCAGTTGTGTTGTATGTTTTTGTCTGTGTTATTGTGCTACAAAGTTCATCTGACACAACTTTGCATCCATCCGCTGCATGGGCCATGGTTGTCATGGCTATAATGACGTTCTTCTGACTCTACTCTTTTTATCTTGCAGTTCATTTAGATTAATTTTCATTATTTTCATTGTGTATGCTTTACTGAGGTGCAGCACTTTAATTTTTTATGAGCCAACTTCTAAAGTTCTTGTCCATTTATTATTGTTATTCTTTTCAGATGTATGTGCTCTAAACAATAGATTTTGTTCTGCAAACTCACCAACGAAAATTGAGGATGCTTATAATTATTCTTGATCTTCTGCAGAACGGGCTAGCCACCAAGATAGAGAAGTCACGCAAGCAGATCAAGGAGAGGAAGAACAGGACAAAGAAGATCCGTGGAGTCAAGAAGGTATCCATATTTATATACTATGTACTCCCTCTATTCCTAAATATTTGTCTTTTTAGAGATTTCACTATGGACTACATACGGATGTTAGACATAATTTAAAATGTAGATTCACTCATTTTGCTTACTATGTAGTCCATTGTTTATTCACTCATTTTGCTTACTATGTACTCCCTTCGTTCCTAAATATACCTCTTTTTAGAGGTTCCACTAAGGGACTACATACGGATGTATATAGACATACTTTAGAGTGTATATTCACTCATTTTTCTCCGTATGTAATCCCCTAATGAAATCTCTAAAAATACTTATTTAGAAACAGAGGGAGTAGTCCATAGTTGAATCTTTAAAAAGACACTAGTACAAATGCCCGTGCGTTGCAACGGGCTATAAATTTAATACTCCCTTCGTCCCAAAATTCTTGTCTTAGATGTCTAGTTATGAATGTATCTAGTCACGCTTTAGTATTTAGATACAATCATTTCTAGACAAAACTAAGACAAGAATTTTGGGACGGAGGGAGTAGAAGTTGGCCCTTATAATTTTTTTTATAATTAATTAATTTCTATGACTAACAGTTTCATTTGCAATTTTATTTTGTTAATTAATGATAGCATATGCATTAGAACATTATTTTTATCTTGCTGATATATGTGTTTGCATTTGTAATCTAAGTGAGTCTTAATTTGGTTGCGAACATATTAGACAGCTACATCGAAAACAATCAATTTGTAAGTACATGCATACCAAATGTTCTTGGTTTCGATATTCTTAAAATAATAATTAGCAAAACAGTTTATATATATATGAAAAATCAAAGCTCAGCTATTTTTATTTAAATCTTGTATAAACAACATTGTATATATTTTATACATTAGAAACATTTTTTTGCGTGTGACATCACAAACATTATTGAGTTTTGATGTCTAATTTTTTTAATATGCATTTTACATATTTTGTATGCATCATGAATATTTTTTATATACATGTTTTACATTATTAAAATACATGATTAACATTTTTGAAAAGTTATATTTTCTATGTCTACTTTGTTCCATACACATTATATATTTTTGTATATGTTTTCTTATACACCGGAAACATTTTCCTATGCACATTTAAAGTCTTCTAAATACACGATCAATATGTTTCAAAATAAAAGAAAAATATATTATTTATTGTCCGTACGCATTGTACACTTTTTTGTCTACAAATTTGACATTTCTTTAATCCATAATTAACATGTGTGCAAAGTTTATCTAAATAAAGGCAAAAGAGAAAAAAAATAGAAAAAGTGTGAAATAGAAGAAAAAAAGGTTTGTACATTTTTTAATTGTCCATACGCATTGTACATTTTTTTTGTATATGTGGGAACTTTTGTGTTTACAAATTTGACATTTCTTTAATCCATGATAACATGTGTGCAAAGTTTATCGAAATAAAGGCAAAAGAGAAAAAAATAGAAAAAAGTGCGAAATAGAAGAAAAAAGCTTGCAGTCGGGATCGAACCTCGGTCTCCTGGGTGGGGCGGGGCGCACCCAACCGGTTGGCCTAGCCTGTTGCAACCTAGCCTGTTGTTATGGTAAAATACGGGAACGTTAGCCTTTAGAATGAGAAACATAGAGCTGAATTGAAGTTCAAAAACGAATTGTTTTTGTCACTTACGAATGGCATTGGTGGGTAATTTTGGCGAACTTTAGGGGCAAATTTAATGACGTATCACAGAAACAATAGATGTTTTATTAGTAGGTATAGAAATATTTAGGAATGGAGGGAGTATAATCTTAGTTGATTTCCGTTACTGACCTGTGACATATCAACTTAGTCCTTTTCTTGGATAAATTTTGCAGACAAAGGCTGGGGATGCCAAGAAGAAATGAGGAAAGATTCTTGACTGTTGGCTGCTTTCAGTTCTATCTGTTCACAATCAGTGTCTGTACCCTTTAGTAAAGCTCTTTGTGGCAATGTCGCAGTATGCTTGATTTAGTAGAAAAGTGAATTTTGAGCTTTTACATCGTCCCCGGTATGCTGGTTAGTATTACTGACTTGATTTTTGCTGCTTGTGTTCTGCTTTCTCAAGTTGAGATGAGTTCATTGAGTGGGTTTCTCATCCAAAATTCTGCTGTTTTTGTTTAAGTTGTGGATCTTTTTTTTTTCTGTGATGCCATCGGTCTGAGCTTGTGGAAATCTCATGTTGTATTTGACAGCTACAGCAAACACCTAAGAGCATACCAAAATGTGGTGCCAGTAAAATATATCACCATAAATTTGCTGCTGCGTGGCAGCCGCTCCAAGAGATTAAAGAAAAAAGAAGGCCAGCCGTGCGATAACAACATTACACTACAGAAGCACAAGAGCCGCACATATTCAAAACAAAATTATCCCATTTTAATCCAATAACAACCTTAAAAACAATTTCATCAATCCTCAACATGAAATTATTACATGATTAATCAATTCTACAACATTAAATTTGCCACAAATACAACAATTTTGGAAAAATGCAACAAACATAGAAATGAAACTAGGAGGGTTGTTTCTCCATGCCATGACCACCACTTTTTCAAGACATCATTTTTGAAGATCGTTGTGCGTATCAGCTTGTCAGATGTTATGGTACACAAATTTTGTCCGCGTTCATTTTCAACGAACATATAAGAAATGTTTTTTGTCTGAAAATCTAGTTGATCTTGACACAATAGTAAATTGGGATTGCAAAATCCCCAAAGCATTATGCTGAATGTTATGTTGAAGCAAATCGGCACTCATTCTTAATGATCATGTTATGCATGATCATGCAAGAAATGTTTTCTGATTCCAAAATCTAGAAGGTCCTAGCACAATAACAAATTGAAATTGCAAAATCTCAAAATTATTATGTCCAGTGCTATGTTCAAGCAAATCGACGCAATTCCTTCTTTGCTCGATGGCTCGGTCATGTTGCTTCATAGAATTCAAACATGCATAAACCAATCCTTGGACATTTTGAAATGATGACGAAAATATCACTATGAAAGTATCCATGGAGTACCAATCTTTCGTGCACCTATACTAGTTCTTTCCGGATGTACTCATGGCCAAACACGGAACCACCATGTTTTGGCTTCTCCTCATTTGCGTTGCCATCAGCAAAGAAATACCCTCTTTTCAGGACAAGTCAAATTCCTTGCCCGATGAAGAATCATCCTCAATAGAGGAGTCACATGAGCTCATCTGCAATACAAAATGTCCATCAAACTAAATCTTCGTGCACATAAAAAACAAACAAGTTTGATTTTTTTTTTTTACTTTGGGGTAATTTTGTCGAACACTTTTTGTGCAAGGAGGAAGAAAACATGTGGCTGTCCGTTGGAGCATTGATGACAGTCACGTCGGTCAGTAGGGTTGGGCAGTTGGGTCTCCTATGCCTCCTAGCCCGCTTGCGGCTGCGCCCAGTTACGTGCTCAACTCGATCGTGTTTGTCGCGCGACAACCCTTGGTACTTCCGTCGGCCAGTGGTCCTATCGCGGATGGCAGCCACGAGCCGCGGGAGCCATCCTCGTATGTCGATGATCTCAGCCATGTCATCCAGAAGGACGACGAATCAACTCGGAAATTCTTGAATTGGTTCTTAACTAAAAAGAACCAAATTGTTGACTAGCCGGGCGCCGAGGCCATTGCAACAATCATGCATAGCATCCGTGACGAATGGTTATCCCGGGAGCTCGAACACGATAATCCAAGGACCATGGCAGCCTCACGACTTTAATGACCCGTTTTTGCTGGGAGAGGACAACTGGCTGGCCCGCAGCTCCTAGAGGTATGCCCCAGGTACCTCGAAAGTCCGAGATGAGAAGGGCAAGCCGAGGCGCAACAAGCACAAGTGCCAAAAAACAAAAACAACGATAGTGATGCCAAGTTCCCAGCAGTTCATGCAGGATTCACCAACTCACGGGTTGGACCCAAAAAGAAATCCTTCAAAGGAAGCAAGGACGACCCAAACACACTAGACAAAAATACTTGAAAAGCCTTGCGAGATCCACGGCACCCCGGCTAAACCTGCAAACCACACCAATCGAAACTGTTGGGTGTTCAAGTAGGCCAGCAAGGCTCTCGCCGAGGAGTCCAGGAAAGACTAGTCTAGGAGCGATGACGACGAGGATGAGCCTCGGCGACCGAGCAATGACAACCAAAAATAGTTTCCCTCTAAGGTAAGTGAACATGATTTATGTTACACACATTCCTAAAAAGGTGAGAAAACATGCACTTTGGGACGTCTATGCCGTAGAGCGTGTAGCCTCGAGGTGCACCCCTTTGATGGCCTTCCCGATTACCTTTGACAAGGACCATCCGAACAACATCCATCATGGCGGATCATCCGCCCTGGTTCTCGACCCAATTGTCAATGTGTTTCACCTTACTCGCGTCCTTATGGATGGTGAAAGCGGCCTGAACCTGATATATGCGGATATGGTAAGGAAGATGGGGACTGACCCATCATGGATCCTACCCAATAGAACCACGTTCATGTTAGTGAACGTCGCATGGTAAACAAAATTTTTCCTACGCGCACGAAGACCTATCATGGTGATGTCCATTTACGAGAGGAGATTTGGATCTACGTACCCTTGTAGATCGCACATCAGGAAGCGTTAAGAAACGCGGTTGATGTAGTGGAATGTCCTCACATCCCTCGACCCGCCCCGCGAACCGTCCCGTGATCCGTCCCACGATCCGCTCCTATCTAGTGCCGAATGGACGACACCTCCACGTTCAGCACACGTACAGCTCGACGATGATCTCGGCCTTCTTGATCCAGCAAGCAAGACAGAGAAGTAGATGAGTTTTCCAACAACGTGACGGAGCTCCGGTGGTGGTGAAGGATATACTCCTCCAGGGCTCCGCCCGAGCTCCGCAGAAATACGATCTAGAGGTAAAACTATGGTATCTAGATCTGAGTTGCACGTGGCAAAGTTGTCTCAAATCAGCCCTAAATCACCAGTATATATAGGAGGGAGGGGGAGGGACTTGCCTTGAGGGCCAAGCCCCCAAGGTGAGCCGGCCAAGAGGAGGAGGAGGAGTCCTACTCCAATCCTAGTCCAACTAGGATTGGAAAGTGGAGTCCTTCTCTTCCTTCCCACCTTTTCCTTTTTTCTTTCTTTCTTTGGTTTTTCTCTTATGGCGCATAGCCCTTATTGGGCTGACCCACCAGCCCACTAAGGGATGGTGCACCACCCATAAGTCCTTTGGGCTTCCCCCGGGAGGGTTGCCCCCCTCCCGGTGAACTTTCGGAACCTATTCGTCACTCCCGGTACATTCCCCGTAATGCCCGAAAACTTTCGAGTAGCCAAATGAAGTCATCCTATATATCAATCTTCATCTCCGGACTATTCCGGAAACCCTCGTGACATCCGTGATCTCATACGGGACTCCGAACAACATTTGGTAACCACGCATATAACTCAACTATACTAAAACATCGCCGAACCTTAAGTGTGCAGACCATGCGGGTTCGAGAACTATGTAGACATGCCCCGAGGTACTCCTCGGTGAATATCCAATAGTGGGACTTGGATGCCCATATTGTATCCTACATATTCTCCGAAGATCTTATCGGTTGAACCTCAGTGTCAAGGATTCATATAATCCCGTAAGTCATTCCCTTTGTCCTTCGGTATGTTACTTGCCCGAGATTCGATCGTCGGTATTGAAAGTGCAGTCATGCCCTTAATGATCATGTGTTGATAAGGACAAGCTCATGTGCTAACAAGGACAAGATCAAGATAAGCATTCCTGAGTACTACATGCTAGAATCTTGTGGAGGCTCACATGGTGGACAGATGAAGATGAATACACAATCTAGGCTTTCGACATTATGTATGGGAGAGCTTCTTGAAGACTTCATCATGTCTTGCTTTCATCTCGAGTCAAGAAGGAACAACAACACCAAGCTCAAGTGAAAGGGCTAACTCAAAGATATCAGTTCCTTTGACGTTAGTGGTGCGGAGTGATGATCAACGAATAAAAGTATACACGAAGTATAGATCATCGGTACCCCTTTTTAATGATTCCTGAGTCTTTAGGGATCCCGCACTATTAAGAGGGGATCACTGGGTATTGCGATAAATTTGCTCAAACTACATCTCTACTTCTCTGCTCATGCCACATCTCCACTGCTCTTCTTTGATCCCAAAAAAGAACCAATGCCTGAGACATCCGGCTTCCTCCGGACGTTCGAGGGCCGGACGCCCGACCACTTCGGAAATCCGGAACCTTATACGAGAGTCAAAGTCTCGGACATCCGGCTCCCTCCAGACGTCCGAGGGTCGGACGCCCGACCACTTCGGAAAACCAGAACCTTATACCAGAGTCAAAAGCTCAGACATCCGGCTTCCTCCGAACGTCCGAGGACCGGACGTCCGACTCCTTTCGGATATTCGGAGCCTTGCACCAGAGTCAAAAACCTCGGACTTCCGGCCTCCCCCGGTCATCCAAGGGCCGGACGTTCGACCGCTTTCGGAAATCCGGTGCCCTTGAACAGAACTTAACTCTCGGACATCCGACCCTCTCTTCGGACGTCCGGTCCCTGTTCGATTACACATTGGCCAACTGATATGAACACTCCTTCGGTCGTCCGACGCCTGTCGGACGTCCGGAAACCGTCGGACGTCCGACCACTGTCAGACTTAAGTGACCCCAACGGTTACTTTAGTCTCCCCACTATATATACCCCTCCCACTTCGTGAGAGGGGGTCCAACACAGCCATATCTTCATAAGAACACATTTCTACCTCACACACATTTTCTCACACCAAATCTTAGATCCCAAGAGCATTTGTGAGCCCCTTTGAGAGTTGTTCCAATCAAAAGATAGATCGTCTCCCTCTGCTCCTCTCAACCCAAGCTATTTGAGATTTGAGCAAGTTTTGAGCATTCCCCGTGATCTTGTTACTCTTGGAGGTTGGAGACTCCTAGGCGGTAGGAGTTCTTTGGAGAGGAATCAATCCGTGTGATTACCCCCGGAAAAGTTTGTGAGGGTTTGGAAGCCACCTCAAAGGCTTACCACTAGTGGTTGAGAAACGCCTTTGTGGTGTTATCTCAAAGGGAGAATAGGGTGAGCCTTCGTGGCGTTGGTGTGCCTTCGTGGTAACATCCACCTCTCTAACGGTGACTAGCTTCCCTCCAAGGAAGTGAACATCGGGATACATCTTTGTCTCAGTGACCTTGGTTATCCCTAACCCTAACTCCTTACTTGTGGTTTACTTGTGTTACTTGAGCATACATACATTGCATATTGTTTGTGCTCATTATATTGTGTTGGCTATTTATTTGTACAAGATTAATCGTTCAAGCATACCCTCTATATCCACACGTTCACACTTGCAGCTTTTGATATATCGTGTGCTATACTGTGATCTAGTATCTTGTGTCGTTCACCTACTCGTTGTGTGATATAGCTCAAGTAAGTTTGTGTAACTTACTTGTACTTGTTAGTAACCGTGTTGTGTCCATCTTGGTAGATCGTGTTGTTGGTGCACGTTGCGATGCCTATTGCATTTAGGATTTGTGCTTGAAAAGTATCCTCTTAGTTTATTTCCGCATTAGGTTTAAGCCAAATCCGAAGAAGTTTTTAAATAGCCTATTCACCCCCTCTAGGCGTCATCGTGGTCCTTTTAATTGGTATCAGAGCAAGTTCTCTCTTTAATTAGGTTTCACGACCTAGAGAGTATCGATGTCGACTATTGGACTAGTGCACAATGACACCTTTGACTTTGATGGCACAAATTATACCCTATGGAGAATTCGTATGCTCCATGACTTCCAGGCCATGGGCCCAAATACTTTACGAATTGTTCTTGTAGGGATTGCCGACAAAAAGGATGATGCATCTTCATCTACTAATGAAATGTATCTTGATTGTGAGGCTTTTCTTGCCATTCATCGGACCATAAGTCCTGAAGTGTTTAAGTCTATCTCGACTTGCAAGTCAGCTCAGGAAGTTTGGACTAAACTTGAAGATATATATGGTGGGTCCAATCTTGATGAAGACGATATTATGATGAAGGAGTTGGTGCATGAGCTCTTCACTCTTTTCGATCATAAAGAGTCCACCACTACTTCCATATCCGATTGCTTGTACACCTCAGCATCTTCAATCTCATAAGGTAATGACATGGTGAGTGAAGAAATATATGTTGATGAAAATGTCATAGCCTCTATGGACACGAGCATATCTAGCACCACACATAGTGTAAATTATTGTGCTGATAGGTCATGCATTTCACCTAAAGATCCCTCGACAAATGTTTGTGGTGATATGCCTGCTTTACCGTGTCCTCTTGATCAAGATATCTTGTTTCTCCCTAGTTGCTCTATGACTAATCATTTAGGGGAAATCAAGAAATATGAAGTACTTTTGACTAATGAAGATTCTGATTCACCAAAAGAATCATCATCAACTCCTCCAGTTCACATGTGCCTCATGGCAAGAGGTAATAATGAGGTATCATCTTCCCTGTGCAATAACGATGATATTTGCGATGAGGATGATGATGATGACTTGACTGAAAATATCTATGTGATCAGTAAAATTCTTCATAAAGCTAAAAATAACGCTCTTCAAAGATTCCAAGATGTTCTTGCTTACTTTGAAAATTGTAATGATTCAATTAATCATGAACAAGCTAAAAGTGAACAACTTGAACATGAACTTGAGAAGAGTCATCAAGCATGTAGAGACTTAAGATATTCAAAAGGTGAGATTGAAGTTGCTCATGATAAACTTAAAAAGGATTTTGAGGTCCTTCTCCTTGAATGCAATAATGTCAAGGGAGAGCTCATCAAAACCTCTAAGATCTATGAGGAGCTTCAATCTACTCATGAGAAGTCTCTATTTGCTACTTACCCCTCTCATATTGTTGATGATACTTGTACATCTAACTCTACCTCATTTGAAGTATCAACATTGAAGGAGAATGTTGAGCTACGTGCTCAACTTGATTTACTAACTAGCAATTATGGGAAGTTGGAAGAAAACCATGTAATGCTCACAAGCTCTCATGTCGATCTTCTAACATCCCGTAATGTGCAAAAGTTAGCTCATGAGGCTATCATCACCAAGGTAACATCAAGTGAGCCTCATGTGGACAATGGCACTACTTCTAGTCAAAGTACTATATTTCCATGTGCTAGTCCTCATAATTCGTCTACTCATAATGTTGCTACCTCGTGTGATGAATTACTTTCCTTGCCTTGTTACTCTAACATTGAAGCTTACACTTCCTCTAGTACTTGCGTTGATACTAACCGTGCAGAGGAAATCGAACAGCTCAAGGCCCAAGTCACTTCTTTGAAGAAAGACTTGGAACAATGTCATGAAGGGATGTCCACACTCAACAACGTCCTGTGTGAGCAAACATCTCCGAATGACAAAAATGATGTTGGAGTAGACTCAAATAAGAACAAGAGGGGCCTAGAACAAGTCAAAAATTCGGCCAAAATTATTTGCTTCAAGTGCAAAGTTAAAATGCACCATGTTAGATCTTGCCCTCTGAAGACGAAGTCTCAAAGTCACAAGCAACAAGGGAAGCGACCACAAACTCAATCACATACTCAGCTACAAGTTGAGGAAGGCTTCTTCCCAATAAGACCCAAGCCAACACTCCCCGAGGTGAGAAATCAACTGGGAAGAAAGCAAAGGATAGATGTTGCTACTTATGTCGTGAGAAGGGTGACGTCGCTTCGTCTTGCACGAGAGGTAACTTATCCAACCCAATCACTATTGATGATATCTATTCCCTTGGGAAGGATAAGGTTGGCAATGTGTTTGCCAAGTTTGTTGGTACTCAAAATGGTGTCAAGAAAATAGCCATTTGGGTTGCCAAGCCTATTGTGACTAACCTCTTAGGACCCAACGTAGTTGGGGACCAACAAGCTCAAACTTGATCAATAGGTGACTTTGGAGGACATTGGAGACTTGGATACACAATGAAGATTTGAGGACTCTTCATCATTTGTATTATCTCAAGTCAAGTCATTTGGATTATCGAGCTCATATCCCATATCCAATGTGCCTCTTTGCGGTAACTTGTACTTAAATTGTTTACATTGAAAGTTGCCTACCCCACTCCTTCTCATGTCTAGGTTTGGTACCTAGCATGTACTTTGACATGTTGCGCCTACTAGTATGATTGTTATGTGTTATCTATCATGTGTAGGTCTTTATGTATGTCATATAGTTGTGTGTAGTCCTGATCATTACTTGCATCCTAGTTGCACCGCTGTGTGGGTCTTTTGAGACGTTAATAGCTCATCACATTAAGGGGGAGTGTTCTGCTCTACGCACATCACTAACCCAAAATGTGTATATGTGTATTGGACTCCATCTAGTATCCACGGTGCAAGATTATCCAATCATTTCGTTGGATGTCAAAGCCATCCGAAGTTCAAATTGGCACCCACTTATCAGCTTAGTTGGATGATTGATTGCCTTGTATGATAAATACATGGATTATCACATTAAGGGAGTGTGATATGCTTTGTGCACGTCACAACCCTTGGTAAGATAAACATCCGATGTATGCCACTCAGAATCTACCACATGGGGTTATTCTATAACCGTGTGGCTTGTCGTGCTCCACGTGACTAAATTCGCATAATAACCCTTTTGGTGTTTAAATCCCTTAGATGTGCGTGAGTATGACATTCTACTACACCTATACTCATGGCTTAGTCGCTAGATCGTACTTGAAGGAAGGGCATATATGATGCCAGCCTTTCTAATTATTTCTCTACACTATGATCTAGCTAATTGGGATGTTAATGTATGGTATCTAAACATTATGCTTATGGCTAAACTCCCATATCACACTTGTGTGAGTATAAAACGATCCGTGTGCTCGTTTGGCATCTACCACCACTGATAATTCCAAATACCATTGTGTTCACTCACACATGGTATCTCTTGCTTGGTAGTGTTTTCATGGTCATCCTATTTCGGCCTTTCCTCCATTTGACCTACATAACTTGCCGAGAAATTCATGTGTCTTCCGGTAATCTCCCATGCATGTGTTTGAGGTTGTATTATTTAGTTTATAATGCTGTGGGAGTTATAATCGTATTACCTACACTGATATATCTATTGGAGTGAGACATGCATGTAAGTTTATGCAAAATGCATACCTTACATGGTTTGATGCTTTCACCGGTTCATGTGTTGAACTTGGGGTGCTATCATATGTTGATTTGTCACCATGATCCAGCTTGGACAACATGAATGTTCCGTAATTAACAATTATGTGTTCATTTGTCCAATTTGTATATTCTTGGTTTTTGATAGGCTTGTGTAGGCATATCTACTATGTGTAGATTCACATGCCTTGTCTATCGTATCTTTGATCCAATATATGTATATGGTAAATCTGACATATCCATTAAAAGGTTAAGGTGTGCATGAAAGTAAAAGTTATATCTATGAGCACATAATTAAGTGCTTTTACCCTATATATATGGTAGTTGGACTAACTACTTGGGACCCAATGAGTTTGGGGACCATATTGTAATTGAATGGTGGTTTAGGTACTTTGGAGAAGCATTGCTATCTTGACTTATTCTCAGAAGAAGTTGGTGGTGCTGGTCACGAAGAAATTAGAGTCAAGGCAGGACTCCGCTACTTCTACGCCATATAAATGCTTTTCGGTAACAAGTATTTACTTCATGCATGTATAACATTAGAGTCAACCTTGTGTAGATTGCATCATTGCATGAACATAATACTTTTTCCACTATGTAATTTCCTCCATGTCCTTGTCAATCACACTGATGAAATGCTTAGTGTTGGTGCTCTCTTAGCTCTTCATGGTCATATGTATGAGACAAATTTGTGCCATGGCCCTTGTG